>NW_017537245.1:198596-217652 GCF_001853355.1 Bactrocera latifrons | reverse complement strand
TTATCTTATCTTAACTTCACTTAACTTCTTTTTTCTTTTTTTCGTAATGGTTTTAAGATTCAACTAGTGTATTATTGTTGTTATTGAAACCTTATGTAAAAACTAGACCATACCATTGCCCAACTGAAAACAAGAACAAGAAGCAAAAAATGTCGTTATATAAAATATCAAAGTGGTTCAAATATTGAAGACATGGCCAAAGCAAGTGCTTGTCATATTTGGTTGGCAATTTCTCGCTTATTTGCGCACTTCAATACTTGTTGCTCCCCTGATCTTTGGCTTTACCCACACAACCACGTAAAAGGAAATTTCGTGCGCTTGAAATTATAATATATTTCCGTTCGTTGAAAAGTGAAGTCGTTGAAATTTTCGTCAACAAACAAATTTCTCATATATAAAATCCGCCAAAAATAAATATGAAAACTTTTGAAGGAAGGCAGAATGTAGGTTTCATGCAGTGTGGGTGGACGAACGCTCGCTGAAGGAGTTTACGAAAGAGTAATATCGTCGACAGCACATAAATTATGAAGCTAGCTAGCCCTTTAGCTTTGTAACTTGGCAGATTGAGGAAGACATGAAGTATCAACTGCTTATATTCAAAGGATAAAAAGGATAAGCGGGAATTCTGTTTTGATAGCGACTTAACGATTTTCTCTTTCATTTGGCGGAATCTTTCCACATTATATCATAGATGACGAAAATTTCGCTCCCGAATTTAAAAATATATTTGAGGTTACTTAAAGAGTACATCAAAGAATTTGGGTAAGAAAATTTTAAATGAAAATTTGTACGGAATTTTAGGGTTTTCAAGTTCAAACAGCTTCACAAAATATTTTAAATGAAATATCATAGAACTTGAAAGAAATATGTAAACAATACAGTTCTCCGGTGAGTTTCCATATTCTCCTGCCATCCATTTCACATTCAAGCTGCTGTTGCACCTTACAGCTGCAGCTTTTGTCTACAATTATTTTGCGCCTCCATTACTTTCAGTTTTTATTATGAGCTCACTTTCACATCGTTTCTTTTGTGGTTGCTAATTTATTTCTTCACTGCAAAATTGATAGCGACAGCAGGTGCTCCTGGCACTTGCCACTTCACCCATGTCTGTTGCAGGTTCCGCTTGGCGCTCTACTCACTCCCATCGCGTTTTCAATTTTTCACATTAAGCTCTTATTGTTGTTTTTAATGTTTATGTCTGTTGCAGCGGATAATAGCGAATTATTAATTGTAATGCCATAAATAAGGAAAAGTTTTGTTAACACCAAGATTTATGAACGCTTATAGAAAATTTGCCGGCGAAGATGTTAACTAAAGTGTGGCGGTCAAGTCAAGTGGGATATTCAAGTTGCCGAAAATTTCGACCAACAAGTAAGCAAGCAGTTCGACTATCGAAGTTAACGCCGCAAAATATAAATATTGAAGTTTCCAGCATCAACGGAATACTCAACTTCGCCTGTAGTAGAAAGTTTAACTTGTTCATCAATTTATCAGACTAGAGTTCTGTTCGAACGTTAGGAGATAATGTTAAACTGTGGGTCAGATAAAAACAAAAAAAAAAAAAAAGCACTAATTCTGAAAAATAAAGAATTAAAAATTTTAAATGTTTAATAGAAAAAAATGACATGAGAGTTCTCTGGTAAAAACCATCATAATTTTAAAAACTTTAAAGTTACCTTTTATATAAAGGAAGCATTTCTAATTCAACAAAACAAAATTTGATCTGAATAAAAAACCACAGAATTGGAAAAGGATGTTGAATCTTCCATATCAAAGGACACCTAAGCATTTCTCTTGAGTAAAAATTGAAATTGAAAATTCAATCTTGCAGCCGTGGAATACTCCAAAGGCGGCACACTAGTATGTCCGTGATATCTTAATTTATTATTTTATTTATTTTTCTTTCGAAAAACAAATATCAAATCTAATCCATGCTTAAATTCGTTTTGTTTTCCCATATATTATTTATGGAATTTTAGTAGAATTTTTTGCGCTTTTTCAATAAGATAAGATAAGAAAAAATAAACTCAAAAATATATGTAAATTACCTTTGATAATGTAAACAAAGAGAGACATTTTTTTATTTTATTTATTATTTTTTATTTTTATTGTTGTTAATTTTAACACCAGGTTTAAAGGGCACATTCATATTCCAAAAAATTGCCGATTTTTATAACTTTAAGCTATTCTATATAGTAATAATATATGTATTAGTACCCGCCCCACAGTTAAACTCTATCATAGCGTCAGTAGTTTAAATATCGGATCCTAAACTTTGCTTCCTCAGCTGTTACGTTCTATGGACGGTAGTTTGTCATGGTTCGTTTGCTATGTAAGTGTGGAAATTCATCGTGAGCAACTATTAGTACGATTCACTTTCAAAAATTAAGTTTTTGTCTTTGAAAGAATTCTCAAACTTTACTGCCGAAAACTAAGTATTGATTTGAATTACAAAAAGATGGTGAGATTTACAGCTAAGAAAATTTATTACACTTCTCAACCAAAGTGTGGTCTTTATATAAATTCAACTCCTCAAGCATTGATGTGTTGTCCATCGTATTATTAAGAATACACGTTTCGAAGTCTTATATTTCACCTCGACAGCGAGATATACAGACACCCATGCTGGTTTGCTAGCATGCGTCTTGAACTGGGTAAGCAAAAAACAGGAGTCTTGTCCACAAGCTTCAGAAATATAAAAGAAAAAATATCGCCGACCATAGGAGAATGTGAGATTATTTCACAGTCACAGCTGTTGTACCTGGGTGTAGTATGTGACTCAAGACTCAAATTCGAGGAGTACTTGGAAAATACGACATGTAAAGAACATAAAATCTATAATGTTTTTTCTTGAATGATGACAAATAAGGCTAACGATTTCTGATCAGTTATACTCTATGCGGTTATATATGTATAACCGGTAAACATAAAATCAAATGCTAGACCAACTAACGCAGTGCATAGCTTTCTGCAATACGCTTGATAAGTGCTTCTGAACCATATCCAACAACGCTGCTTAGTTATTAGCCAATAAGGCGGAGATTGCGAAAACAAAAAAAAAAAAAAAAAAAAAAAAAAAAAAAAAAAAATAAATCGAAAGCATCACAATGTGGTAGTAACGATTGCAAACTTCAAGCCAAGAGTGCTGAACCCACAGACTGATTCCAGACATATACTAGTGAATAGATAAACCACATGGAGAAGCCCAGGCTTTCGGTGATTCCATATTTTATAAAAAACCATGTTGAAGATGCGTTATGTGGCCGTAAAATTATTCCACCGGTAAAAAAGAATGAGTTCTAGCAGCAGTTAAAAATGTTCTCCGAATTCTTTTTTCGAAATTCCGTTTTTTGGAAAATAACAAGAAGTCTATACACTTCTTCATATTCTAGATATTTTAAATTGGAAAAATTTTCCGCCACACATATTATTTAGCATTTCGTGCGCAAAAAAAATTGTTGCTAGGGAAGCCACTTAATACCTCATGTAAATCAATACCAATCCCTACAGCATGGGTATGAGTGGCGTATGAGTAACAGTTACGCAAATTTTCAAATGGGATGGAATTTGTTAAGCTTCCCTATGCTTTTTAACAACAAAAATTTATTTTGTTTTTCACAACAGTTACGCCTGCATTCTGCTTAAGCTCAAGCGAATTACTATTATACTTTCTGGCATTTTGAACAACCTGCCAAGACTGGCACATTATTTATCTTGGACTGGCGCAAAATGTAAACCAACTTTTTGTGATTTATTACATAACGTCATTGCCACGTGTTGGTTTTATTTTACAATTTTAGTAATATCAATAATGCTTGCCGCAAATTATTCGACATTCTTGGTTTTGCGTCATTTAAGCAAATTTAATTTTCCCACATTTTCGTCTTTCAGAAAATCACGCTTTGTCGTACCAAATCTATCTGCAGTAGTGTCTCCCTGTCATGTCAGCTGGCTGTTTTGTTTGCCAAACTGTCAGTCTATTTATCTGTGGCACTGCATAACTGTACATATTTCTTGGAGTAAGTTTTTTGAATGCAAATGCAAATAAAACTGTGTTCTGTAAATATGAATTTATACACCAACCCAGTAGTGAGAATATGAAATAAGGTAGCAGGAAAAGAAATCAGTGCAGCAAATCCACATCATTCTTTTTCAATAATTTTATTTTTTTTTAAATTATGTTTTATTGTATTTATCGACTAATTTTATTTATCGATAATTTTTTATATTTTTTTTGATATACTAATTAAAACCTTTAGTTAGGTATTTATATTTTTCATGTTTATCGATTTTATAAATTTAATGATTTTAGCATATTCGTGCATGCTGCATGCTGCTCATTTAATTTATTTATCGATTTTACTTATAGGTCGATTGCTATAATAATCTATTAATTTTAATTATCGATTTTTTACATATTCACAAAAACGCAAGTTTAACGTATCGTTTTTTCATGTATATCGGGTTCATGGATTTATCGCTAAATGAATTTAACGAATTTTTGCATATTCAATAAATTTATCGGCTGTATGAATTTGTTTATATCTAAATTTGACGATTTTTTGTATGTTCATTAAAAATTACAGTTTAATGTTTTATCGATTTTGTAGGTCAATCGAATTCTATATTTATCGATTATTTTTAGTTATCAATATTTTGGCATGTTCTAGTTTAATGTACAGATTTTTCAAGCTCATTGGTGATATTCAGCAAATACGCTAGTTTAATATATTATACTTATCATTAAAGATTCCAGAGATCCCAGACGGGCATATCATTATAAGTAAAGTTAGCATGTACAAACTGATAATCTGGTTCGAAAATTATGCTGTTGCGAAAAATTATTCTATAAAAAATTCATTTACTTATTTGATTATTATTATTATTTTTTTTTTTTTTCTAAGTTAAATACTAATAGTGCATTTATGGTTCTCAATAATTCCTCTGGAACAAATATTATGCAGAGTTGGAACGTCTTCTTAAAAATGTTAGGACTTTTTTGCCACTTTACGAAGATACTATTTTCTTCAAAATAATAACTAGTTTTTGAATTGTTGCGAAATGGTAAACTGTGAAACAGTGACTGTACAAGGTGTCCCCGATAAATACATATAAAAATACATAAGCACCTACAAAGCTCCACACTACATTTGTCTACAGAGTCGCAGCAAAGCAAACATGCGCATAAGCTGTCAACTACAAATACAAATACATTTCTGCTGACTAACTTTTGTTTGATTTCTCATTTAGTTTTATTTGCTTTTGGCTTTTTGCTTATCACCGCTTTCTTTTGTTTTACGACTTTCATTGCAGTTTAATGTGTTGACGTTGCTCTACTTTCTCCCGAAAAGTAAATGTCTTCAAGTTATTCTGGAATTATATATTATATATTTACTTTGATTTTGTCGCAGACACATTATTAATTGTATTTATTTGTTGGAACTTTGCTTATCTGCTTGGCAAGCGTTCGGCCATTCACTTTCAGTTTTGTGTATATTTATTAAAGTGTGTGTGTTTACCCTGACGTGTATATGTATACTAAAGCTTCATCTTCACACCTCTTCTTTTACTTTTTTATTTTAGTACTTAAATTGATTACTCGATGTCAATAGTTAGTTTTCGTTCAGTTTGTTATGAGTGCAGGCGAAATATGTGTTGTACATATGTATGTACACATCGTCGAACCTATATATATACATATATGGATATTAAAGATTACAATTGCGTTATCTCTTTGCCGTATTTCAATGCGGTTTCTTATTTGCATCAAGTAATTAGAATTCCATTAATTGCTAAAACCACAAAATTTGAGTTTATTGAAGTGCAGATGACATGCGTCATATATATCTGTATATATATAGACATGTTATATGTTACGTGCGGTATATGTATGTATATATATATTATTCTATGTATGCACCTATCGTTACCACATAACACAAAGGCATCAAAAGAAACAGTTCGGTCAAAACACGTCGACATTACTTTATACGAATTATAGGCAATTACTCGATTAACTGAATTTTTTTGTGGAGTGTTTTTTCCCCCTCTTACTCTCCCTGTTTCGTCTTTTTTTACATTGTCCTCCGAATATTTAAAACCTCAAATAGGCGTTAAATAAGGTGTCAAAAACATAACTGCAATATTGAGATTTAAGGTTAATGTTTTCGGTTCAGATATCGATTAGGGCTCTTACATTTAATACAAAGAAAATTAGAAAGGAAGTACAACAATTAATCAAATTGTTTTTAATATTACTTTTGCGGTATAACAAAAATCTCAGTTCGAATTATATAAAAAAAAATTTTAATGAAAAAAACTTGATTAAAATTAGAATTTGTTTTAATAAATTTTAGCGCAGCACTGGCAACTGTGTATAAAAAATAATCAGAATATATTTTTTTTTTAATTTCGATAACTCATACGAAATTGATTTTATATCTTTAAAACTCTTATTAATATTTATCGATTTCCGAAAGAGAAATATTTCAATATCAGACACCCAAAAAGATATTTTAAAACATCTTGGTATTTGTTGTTAGTTTTGATGTTGTAGCAGCTTCATGAATTCCTGTATCATCAGTTTATAAGTTTAGCAACTCAATGGAGAAATTTGCAAGAAAAGTGCCGTTCTTTTCTGTTATTAGTTGTCTCTCATACAGTAATTAGTTCAGTGTTTGCTTATGCATTGTAGGGAGCTGTTTACTACACTATCGGTTCCCAAACCTCCACAGCTGACGGTAGAAAGGGAAGTGAACGCCCTGGTGGGATTCAAAACAATTCAGCCAAAATTCAGTCGATTTCTTCCTTCACGGTCACGCTTGCAGAAGACCAGACACTGAATCCAATTTCGACGGTTTTCAAACATAAATCGGTCGGTATTGATGCAATTTCACGTTCGATATTTTTACGAAGTTCATCAATCGTGGCTGCCATGTTGGCATAAACTATAGACTTTATGTAGCCTCACAAAGAATTGTTCAACGGTGTCAAATCGCAAGACCGAGGCGGCAAATGGCTGAGGCAATAAAGCAATAAAGCGTTTGTGGCATTCGCTGTGTGTCCATGTCATCCAATTCGGGCCAAAAATATTCGGTTGTCATTGAGCAGTAGCGATTCCCATTCACATCAACCTGACGGTCTTCATCACGGAAGAATTACGGCCTCTTCGCTGAGATTGATTTTTCGCTGAAAATCTTATAAGTATTTACTGGTTTGGGTCATATACAATTGATGTGCCAGCGGCAACAACATTCTCAATAATACGGGCTCTTCTTTGTCACGGGGAACATTTCGAACTGTGTCTGTGTCTTAAGTTGTCACAATTTGTGCCTTTAATTGTCGAAAAAGGATTTAAAACTGGAGCAAAAGTTTAAAATGTTTAAAGATGCAATGAAAGGCGGGGGAAGGACTTAAGAAATCTTGAAGTCCTATTCTGCTCCAACACACAAGACAAAAATCACCCATTTGTAGTTTAAAAGCATTATTCCACGCTTGATATGTGCAGATGTTTGGTAGTCTGGAAGTAAAAATTTATATTCACTGGACTTCGTTTATGGTCAGATTTTAGAACTTGGCCCGTCGTATGTCCCATAGAAGTTTGTAAAGTTTCAAAAATAGTATGTTTCAAGCAGTGTGATAAATAGTATCAAAGGAAAGGGTTTATGTGAAAGCAAACGGTTATATATATTATTTTTAAAACAATAGGAAAAATATGCTCAGCAACCGGGTTGTCTTGCGCTGACGCCCTCTAGCTGTTAATGGCTCACTCAAAACAAACAGGATTTACTACAACTTTGGTCTTACTTCAGTAGAAAAATAATTTTGGTTAAACTTTTTTTCTAACTCTGAAAGCTAAGTGGTTTGGAAACTAATGATGTAGTTGTAGTGTGGCTCCCGAGTTAAACTTTTGGAAATTTATTGGTCTTAATATATGTAGGTTTCCATATGTCCTTCTCCGTTTTTCTACAATAAACTTTCTTGACATCTAATTCTATTCGTAAAATTATGATTTATATGAAGGTCAGAACAAAGTTTTATCTGTTAAACCAAAAAAAAAAAGTCATTAAGAAAGGAAACATCGTTAATGCTGTCCTCGATTTACAAATCTAAGAAAGTCGGATGACTTTAGTTTTTCTCAGTACTTGAATATATTATGGTATCACTGATATATGCTATCTAAGAAAATTTAATTTTTTTTTTGTCTTAAATCTATTATGAATTATTTTATTACAAAACTTATTTAAATTATTTTAGGAATGTGAGATTTGGAAGAAGAAGCTGCACAATAAAAACCTCAACAAAAGTTCACACGAAATATGAAAGAATAATCTACACAATAAAAACTTACTGCTTACGAAGGAGTGTCTAGGAAAAACAGCCGCAAACGGTTCAGATGATCTAGTAAATGAGGTATTACTCCTTATCAGGATCAACTACCTTTCTTAAGTTTACCAAAAGCTGTTCAAAAAATATGGAAAAGCCTCATATTGTAGACTGTTAAATAACTCGGAGATATTGCTAGWTTCCAAAAAGATTTTGTGATTAAATACCGCTGTTATAATGAAGGTAATATAAAGAGTAGAGCCTCAGACCAGTTACACAATCAGCACACAACAACAAGTGGTTGCTGCATAACATAGCGCACAAGAGAAGCGAAAATTTCGGCAGTGAAAAGCACGCAATAAAATTGAAATTCTTGGATGAAGAAAAAATGGAGAAAAAAATAAAAACATCAAACCACCTTTGAATTAGTCTACGCATATGGAATACGCATCATAAAAGCCAGAAAATACTCGAAAGCGTCGGCAGAAATTATTTATTGCCATAAACGCCCACAATTGGCAGACCGAATGCCACATATTGCTGTGCATGTCGTTGTAGTTATATGTATATATATATATATAAGTTGGCGCATAAATGTAAGTATTTACTGCTTGGCAGCTATGCGTTGATATTGAACGGCGTTTGCTGGTTGCGGCAGCTGTTCGCCGCCGTAGTTGTGGCACAAAGACACGACGCTTTCCGCATTCCGCTTGCATTCATCATTTTTTCGAGCTTTTTTTCCGTCATTTCCTTTGTTTCATTTCATGTTTTCGTTTCATTTATATTTTCACCATTATTTTGTGGTTTGCCCCCATTATGCGCTGTTAGCGGCCACACATACATACATAGCGGGGATTTACATATTTTTTATTGCGCTCATTGCGTCAGCGATTTATGGCGCTAGTGACAATTTTCACATCGTGTTGGCAAATGGCAAAAAAACACACTCGACGCAATTCATACACATATTTGAACGGCAATAGATTTGGCGCCCAGCTGCTGTAACAGCTTCCAGCTGCAGTCCACTTCCCGCTCCAAATGCCAGGCTTTGCCTTCAACCCACGACTGTCAGCTTATATTTGACTTACGCGCGCAGCCCTGAGTATATAACCAGCATATGTAATGTCAGTAAATACATGTACATATGTAAGTATGTTACTCCCTCTCTGCTTTGCGGCAACATGCTTTGGCTTTGCCAGCCAACGCCGAGCTGCAGCATACCGCCATTAAACCAAGGGTTGTAAAAAATCAATTGCGGTTATTGAAGTTGATTGCCATTAAGGGAATTGAAAAGTCAAATAAAATTTAAAAGTGTTTCCTTGATAAGACTTCATAAAGCTTTTTATGCTGCAAATTTGCGGCGAAGTATATGCAACTTTTAGGCCTGTCCAAACTGTCGTATTTAATCAAGCGCAGTTAAAGTTAAAGTGTATAAGCGGCTTTAACACACAGAACAGAATCAGTGAAGACCAGAAGTTTAATCTACCGGCATTTCGTTCACAGGCCAAGCATTATTTAATTTTTCTTATTCACTTGGAAGTGCGGCTTTGGGTTATATGCATATAGCATTACAATATCTAAGAAACTTTCAGAAAAAGCGGCAACTAACTGAAGACCCTTTAATAACAATATTATTGTTATTATTATTTCAACTAAAAATTCCATGCATTGTACAAACCAAGGTCAGGACAGAGTTTTTGAAGTGGAATTTTGAAATAAGTAAATTAAAAAACCTTGCTTAAACTTTGACGTCTAATGATTGTCGTTGGCATATTCTAAAAGTTCCTATAAAAATTTCAGTAGTTAAACTTTATCAAAACAGTAGCCGAAAATATATATATCCAAACTAGTTGTGAAACCTCTCCGACAGTTTTTTAGTGTTAATTCAAAAAAAAACTGTTCGAGAATAATCTTTGAACTAACAACTAACAGGTCAATTGAAAATGCATATGATTTTTAGTTATTCCCAACCTTCTAAAAGCGCGTGCATAAATTTGACAGCTATCGTGTCATTATCATCAAGTCAAGGGAATTTCACGTGTGGAAATATTGCTTTTTTGAATCGAAAATATACAGTTGAAGAAAAACCTTGACCCCTTTCGGACAGAGCCTCAGGGAAATCAACCATCTGGGCTTGGCATGCTATGTTAAGACGTTGTGAAATAAGCACCGAATAAGGTGAACGAAGTGGACGCTCAAACGAGCGTGATGAAGTGAAGTTGTTCGAGGTAGCAGGTTCTGTAAAGATACCAACTAAATATGTTGATCAATCATTCACGAGTAGTTGGCTAAGAAAAAGCTCTGTGCAAAGTGGGTGCCGCGCGAACTCACTTTCGACTAAAACAACGACGAGTTGATAATTCGGAGCGGTGTTTGCAGATGTTCAGTCATAATTATCCCGTCCGTTAATTTTTCGTCCACATGTAACAATGGAAGAAACAGCGCTTCATCGTTTTGCTCTTATGTCCAATCAACATTTAACTGAGTGGACCCGTTCAAAGTCGGCCGGCAAGATTATGGTGCGACTATTACATAGCATTAATGGATCGTTTGAAAATGACCGTATTGATGAAAGAGAAAAAGAGAAAGTGCTGTTTCATCCATTAATTGGGCTTCGAATTTCTGTTATCAGATCTCAGAGTTTGCTGAAAAAGAAATTTCCGTCGAATGAAGAGGTGATCGCCAAAACTGCAGTAAAAGTGACTCTTTTTGAATGTAGTCTTCTTCAAGTCATCTCATTCACGCTGTGTGCTGAACTAAAAATCAGCGCCATTATTAAAAATATTGACTGTTGGCTTATAAACGAATTGTAGAAAACTCTAAAATTAATTAAATTGAAAGCGAAAGCCTCTTTGCCACAAATCAACTGACTGGGAATGGGCCGCAGCTCTGTTTTTTGATACCGATAAACTAAAAATTCGTTCTGGTCGAAGTGTTTTGGAAGATGACAAGGTAGAGTCATCTCGGCTTTTTCTTATGTACAATCCAGTTTCCGCAAGACTGAGAACAGCTAAGAATCAAATTTATATTCTATGCTAAAAAGCCAATGAATATTGAAGAACTTCGTACGAATATCGAACATGAAATTGCAACAGTGTTTCGACTTCTACAAGCGTGCCCTTTGTAGCCATGGAAAGGAAATCGACTTCCACACATAATGGCATCGAAAGTACTTTCACAGGAATGAAGAATTTCATTTGATATCCCAAGACGTTTTTGTTTTATTTATTTATTTTGTAGTGCTCTTATTGAAAAACCCATTATTTTATTTAGAGAAGACAAATAGAACATCATCTTAAGTACAATGCAGTTGCGTACTGCACTTGTTTGCCTTTACCCCACTTCGTGCCACGCAAACTTACAACTCAATAAACGCATACGAAATTCGAAACGACACGCTTTGCTATCAAGAATGTACGATCGACTCCATTGAAACATAAATTAATGGCAACAAGCAACTTATCAAAGGAATGCAATAAAGAAGGGTCGCTAATTTATTTATGTTGTTGTTAGTTGGTATTAATTAGCGCAACATAAAAACTTTCACTGCGCGAGTGGAAAAAACGTAAAAATTTATGTGCGAAAGTTATGCAACGCAACGCATGAAACGTAGTGCAAGGACATAAGGGCAAGGGACACACGCAGTACTCAAACATATATATATATATACTTATATATACCATAAATGTGGATTGTGTGGCGAGGGAGGAGTTGCTGCACAGGATGAATTAGAATTTACGGTAAAGGACACGCAGACTGGGCACCGTGAATGTGTCTATGTGTGTCTGTGGCCGCTAGTTCATTCAAGCGGAAGAAGGTGTTGGCGCGCACGGAAAGCTGATGCAACGCGCCAAAAAAAGCGAGAGTGTGGCCAACGGTAAAGTATTTGAAAAATGTGCGGAATGCGTGTGTGTAATCAGCAAGTAATGGCATGGCGTAATAGTATTTGTAATGGTGTTGGTAAATATTATGATTGGTGGCATACACGCATGTGGGCAAGTGTTGCATATGAATAAGGTGCATTAGCTTCCGTTACTTTTTTTGCTCGCTCTCCACGTCGTTTTATCAAACTAGCATCTGCTTCGGTGGCAGCAATGCAGTTAATGTTGTTGTTGCTGGAATTTTTATGCTTCCTTTGCACAGTGTGCAACTAACATGCGATCGAGCAATAATGCCACATTCACGCACACGCACACACTTGTATGTTAGGTAAGCGGCGAGCACATACGGTAAACTGTTATAATATAAGTGCGAATTTAAGTAATGACATTGGTGCATGTTCACCACTTTACACATTCGACGCACAAACACACACATTTGCAGTGAGGTTGTATAACGGGTGCTTCAACACAGGCACTCGCTTGCTTATAACAGGCTTCAATAAGGCGGTGCAACGCTTGAAACGAAATGAGTTGTGGGTATGCTCGAGTACATTAGGGTGATCCTTATCTTAGCAGAAATTGTCTACTTCCCTAGGATTCCTATAACCGAAGAGGCTATACAAAAACCGTTTTTCCAGCTTAAAGATAGTTGAAGGGGGTGGGGGTGGTCGTAACTTCGTTCCGAGGAACAGAGAAAAAATTACTTTTTTTTTTTTACAAATAAAAGAGTTTCAATACAAGAAGGCATAGTTGCCTGATTTGAACAATATCTTCGCAAATTCCCTATATTGGAAAATAAGACTTGCCAATTTTCGTGACGATACCTCTTCAAATAAAAAAATGTCGGAAATATGATGGATTTGAGAGATAGGTTTGTGTTATATATGTTAGATATTGAACGTTTCGACAAAAAAGCAGATTCTTGGGAAGAAAAGGACATGCGCAAACTGTCAGCTCATCATGCTAGTCACTTATATATAATTTTTTTTTGTTATGGCTCAGACGTTTCCTTACAAGATTAGCATACTTCAAGTCAGGCTTTTAATATCTGGGTCAAGGTATTAAAAATTAGTTTTTATATTGTCAGCCCTTAACAATAATTAAGTTTGAAATCATATTCATTTTTTAGAACCACCCTAGCATATATATATTTAAAGAAATATACATTCATATATATTCCAAGAAACAACAATTCAACAGCAAGTGACCTTGTTGTTTCATATATGCAACCTTCTAAAAACATATACGGGTACTTGTATATATAAAAATATATGCATTTATATTTGTAAGTACATACTTATATACATGGCTGCACTGGAGCATCGTGCGAAAAGTAATAGATTTTATTGCATTCCTGCGTGCCAAGATTTTTCACATTTTATTTTTATGTGTTTTTCTTGGAAAATTCTCCAAGTAGCAGCATTAAATGTAAGAGTCGCTGATAAAAGTAAATGCGCCCTATTCAAAACTTCTACTGATTGTTGCTGAAATGAGGCAAAATGTCGAAAGCAATTTCTATAAAAAGTTAGTCGAGTTACAGAACTTGTGAAGTATTTTCGAATAGTGATTGTGGACATTTTTGGAAATAATTAACGAAATATAGTTTTTTGAAAAAGAGTTTTTAAGTTTTTAATCTGATGTAGAGTTAATGTGCCAGACTTCTCTCCTTTAATGACAATAATTATAAAAGGGTGATGGATTCCACCCAAAAGATGCAGTACGCGCGGTCCAATCTATAAAAATCGCAAGGGCCGCAATTTGAAAAGGGAAGTCATGTAAACACTTATTAGTGACATTAAAAAAAATAATAATAAGAACGGAATAGAGTCGTCTTCACCTATTTTTATTAATAATAAATCTGAAAACGCGAAAAGTACCGGGTTCACAATGAATCGGGCGAGACGTGGTTTTAGAGAGACATTATCATACCAATAATGGATTGAGTCATCGAAATATGGAATTAACGGATGTAGCCGCGAACAAGAGTTGAAAAAGATAATCTTTATAAAATAAGTGTCCAATGATAATGAACATTTTCCATTAAATTTGAAGTTTCTGTGCTTTTCTTTAAGATGGTATAGAAACTCGAAATGGATCAGCTTTCATAAAAACATACGGACTAAGATATCGGAACTTCTAACGAACCACTATCGATATGAGTAGCCTGGCATTATCTTGAAGGAAGATATATATTTAAACTATCACGGGGCTCAACAACTCAATGGACTTGATAAAACATAAGACTTAATCGTTTCCGCTTTAGTTTTTTAATTTATTTTGAATTTAAAAACTCAAGGGGCAGAAGTAGTCCATCTTATATGAATGTTGAGTTCGCAAAGGTAATGTTCTAACACTCTACACCCTTCAAGTACCTAATTCCTGAAGCTGAGAAAACAGCGTGGGACTATGTAATTACTTTTTTTCAAAACAAACAAGGAAGTTAATTATGTCTTACGCCATGTGTTGATTCTGTTCCATGACGGTAGATAGGTTAGGTAAGGGTTGTGTGGTAGGCTAATGAGCCATGTATAAATCAGTTTCGGTCTTTAAAGATAGAAGACTGAGTGTCATTATTTAGTACATAAGAAGTACTAATCCTTTAAAAATCCAGTATCTCAAGTCTGGAGCCACGAAGGCTTGATGCAATGCCTTAGCACTGCGGGACAATGCTTTGATCTTGACCTTTTCTCTAGTCTTTACGATCTGTCCTTCCCTGACTCTTCTATCGAAAGTGAGCATGAACTTTATATATTATTAACACGCTTCTTTTTGGACCATTGAATAGACAGTGCATTTGTTTAACAATAAAGCTCAGGTTTTCGGCTGACAACCGTACACCACTCTTGGTAATCGCATCATCAACTCCGTTCTCTATTTTCGAGACATTACATTAACGTTGAGCTCGGTCTAAAATGCTTTAAGGAAATTTTTCTCCAGCCAATAGTCCTCCCTCCAATTTTGCTACACAGTTTCCAGTCAAGAAATACATAGGTGGCAGGGAGGTAGAGAGAAAGCACTCTGGTAGTGCCGAACATCTATTTACATGCATATAGGGCATTACTGACTTTTTTATTCTTACTTCCACAGCAGTTTGCTGTTCAAGAATACTACAAGGTATTTGGTGCGATCCTTTAGAGAGAGTTGTGTCACATTTATCGAGGGAGCTTCCATGAAAGGATTTTGTATTTGTATTTTTCAGAAGATAAAAAGTGAGAGAATATAAAAATTACATTTTTTTTAACAGTCATAATGGTTTAGTATAAAGTTAGTTTAGTTATTAGTGTAACGAAGAGAAAAATCGGCTAAAAGCTTTTTATAAAAATTATTTAGCCACAGCACACCATATACATAGTACATTTTTATCTCGTCATTAATGTTGGTTCTTTTCCAATGTTGCATGCTAATTCTGGATAAAAAACAGACAACATTTTAATTACCTAACTGATTAGCATATTTTGCTAAGTGCAACAGTCGTCTAGTCGGTGGCGCTTTCGAGTGTGCAACTCAACGACGAATAACCGAAACAAAACGTTACAGTGTGGCAAAAAGTGTGGGTACACATCAATAGTTGCCCATGTGCGTGCGCTTATGTGCCGTTATCAAGTATTGTGACGAATAATATTAATGCAAGCTGAAGTGAGAAAGTAATTGGCAAATTCACAAAAAAGCCACAGCAAAGGAATTGTATGATGTAAAGCACTTAGGGATGTAATTAAAAGCCAACCATTCAGCGAAGTGGAAGGAAAAGCCAGAAAAATTGTAAAAAGTGCGAGCAAAAAACTGGCACACATGCTGACGTACATACATATATATATATAGAATATGGAAGAAGCTACCAGTCAAACAAGCATTTGTCATGTCATGCAAGCACTAATGTGTTGAGGACGAGAGAGAGGTAACAAGAGAGAGAGGGCACAACAGCAAATGAGCAAATAATATGCGAACAAATGCGCAAATATGCTAGAGTGGGTGTGGTTTGTGGCGTGAAAAGAATACCACATGTGTGTGTGTGTGTGTGTGTGTGTGTGGGAGGCTAGAATAATGTGTGCCAAAGAGTGTGAGTGCAAAGCCTGTGCGCCGTCTGTCCACAAGAGCTGTGGTGTGAAAGCGTTACATTTCTATATTGCAAACTTTTTCCAAAGGCAAAAAGACGAAGCTGCCAGCGAATTGCAAGTAACAGCAGCAACATTAAAAATAACAGCAACACGCACATACACATATGTATATGTAACATGCAGCCATGCAAGCATGTTTGCTTGTACTTTGACGAGAATGAATAGTGCATTTCTAAAATTGTCTATGCGCTCAGGAGCAGCCACTTACATGGCCACCAGCCACATTTGCCATGTCGCTGCGCAGCCAAAGCGACAAAAGGTGCATTCAACGAAAGGACGACGTGCACAAAGGCTGCCATGGCGTTGGTGGCGGCCGCATGGAGGAGGTAGCCTGCACGCCAGCAAATCTCAGCTCAAAGTGCACCACCAACACATCGCCAGCCACCACTTACAGATGCTTACACAGGCACATACCAACAACTACATGTTGAAATATAAATAAAATACACGCGTTGTAAGTGCGAACGGGTGTGTGCTGGTTACACGCACGACTGGTAATTTGTATGCACTCATCGGTGCGTTACATTATACCGTTTAGTCTGCTCTCTTGGCTGGCTGTCTAAACGAGTGCACATGTGGCAGCAATGCATAGTACATACGTGTGGCATATGTGGCAGTTACAATGCTCAATCACCCACTCACGATTACCGGTTACATTGCCTGTGGCATCCTTTGAGCGCTGCCTTCAATACATGCATTACCATGACTGTGTGTGTCTGTGTGTGTGAGCCTAATAAGAAATGCTTTTCAGCCTCTTTGCGTAAGTGGCACAATTATGTGCGTAACGCACGCCAGCCACACAGCACATACAAGCTCATGCTAGTTTTCATATATAGACAGCATACCTATGTCCAACCTTATGTCCTTGTGCCCTCTCACTCACAGACGCATTAGCACAGTGGCAAATCGCAGGCAATTTCATTTGACTTACAGCCAACAGCGCTGTGTGTTGGTGGCGGAAATGGGTTTTTTTTATAGAGAACCTGTAAGTGGCAAGCTGGTGTTGTGGCTACTTTGAAGCGAGTTTGAAGAAATAGCTTTATTTCCATATGTAGGCTAGTTGTGGCTATTCGATCAAGGACAACACAGTTGAACACAGTTGGGTAGGATAGAATGTGCCGGAAAAGAAGCACTACAAATGATTTGTAAAGAGCACACTTTCCGGTGGTCACTGAGTAACCTAGAAAACTTTTTTTGGCTGAAGGTAGGCTGAATCTTTAAGCGAACTTCGATTCGATATTTTTCTAAAAATGTTCATAGATAACTATGATTCTACCTTGAAGGTAATTCAGAAAATAAGCAATGTGTATTCGCCTATAAAGAAAAGATTAAAGCCCTTCTGAAAATATTCAAAAAGCAAACAGAAAACCTTGTCGAAATTTAACGAAAAAAGCAACGAATCACAGATGTTGGAAGAGTGGGCACTTTGGAAGTTATGGTAATAAATTGGCTTATATCCAGTGAATTCTAACAATAAGTCACTTTGTGCTTTTACATCAATCTTAGTGAATATCATCTAGCTACCCAGTCGAGTAAGTAGAAAAGAAAAATCGTATGATTTCACCTGCTCAGTTGCGATCAGAAACGCAGTTCTGAGACACTTATTTGAACCACTGAATGTTAGAGCAAAACCTCAAGTTTTGGAATTCCAAGACTACCACAGATCGCCGAACCTTTGCTTTGCCACGAAATGCTAAGTGGGGACCTTAAAGACCTACATATTTGTACAAAATGCTGTGAGCCTTTCTGGTGACTGATTACATACCATTCATGATTTAGAAATGCATCAACCTCAGTCTTCCAAAGCTGGACAATAAAAGCGAAATTGTATAAATTTTTTTCTACCTCACTTTCCTCTTTAAAATCCAATTGATATTCGAGAAGGATTCTAGCAGGGGTACCATTGGAACAGTATCCCTTTAGTTCGCTGACTGTGTGCTTAAGGTTAGTGAAAGAATATCAAGAATCCACTCTAACATCAAGGTACTTTATGATTTGACAGATTTGGCGGCCTGGTCACAGCAATATTGCAGGAAACATTACAGGTAATGACCTTGCTAGGATAGCTTTTTCAGTCTTAATAATTGCAGAATGGTTACGAATAAGAACTTCGTTGACTTTCTGTGGTTTGCTACTAGTACGCTGAGTCTCTGACCAGCTCAGCAAGCATAGGTGAACTACCATCAGCTGTGAAGTCGCCAGGTCCTTCTTGACTGCGGTAAATGGGAAAAGGCATATAAGGTTCTATCGAGCATATTGTGTGAAAGATTAAAGCCCACCGTCAACAACCTGATTGGACCTTATCAGTGTGGCTTCAGACCTGGAAAATCAACAACCGACCAGATATTCAACATGCGCCAAATCTTGGAAAAGACCCATGAAAGGAGAATCGACACTCACCACCTCTTCGTCGATTTCAAAGCTGCYTTCGACAGCACGAAAAGGAGCTGCCTTCATGCCGCGATGTCTGAATTTGGTATCCCTGCACAACTTATGCGGTTGTGTAAGCTGACGTTGACCAGCACCAAAAGCTCTGTCAGAATCGGGAAGCTACCTTTCGAGTCGTTCGATACCAAACGATGTTTCAGACAAGGCGATTCCTTATCGTGCGACTTTTCAACCTGCTTCTGGAGAAAATAGTTCGAGCTGCAAAACTAAATAGAGAAGGTACCATCTTCTATAAGAGTGTACAGCTGCTGGCGTATGCCGATGATATTGATATCATTGGCCTCAAC
>NW_017537245.1:194640-197966 GCF_001853355.1 Bactrocera latifrons | reverse complement strand
ATCTCCACTCCGTTGGAAGGACCAAGTGGAGAAGGACCTGGCTTCACTTGGAATATCTAATTGGCGCCACGTAGCGAAAAGAAGAAACGACTGGCGCGAGGTTGTTAACTCGGCTATAATCGCGTAAGCGGTGACTACGCCAATCAATAAATGGGATAAGGTGTAGGGAGCTCCTCATTCTCAGCACAGTTTGGAAAAAGGATAAGATATAAACATCTCAACACTTTCTCCTATAATGTCCTGCTTTTGCCAGAATAATGCAAAAAATACCCAGGGTCTCATACACTTAGACATATATGATATAGCAAAAATAGAGAGGAAACTATTTAGCAGACTTGGCCGATAGCGACAGGAGTTTTTCACTTGGTTTCTCAAAACGCAGGTATAATTGTGATTCCTCCGCCAAACCGAGGGATTATCTAACAGCTGTTCTTAAACCTCAACCAATGTTTGCTGAGTTCTTGCAAAGTCCATAGACTCTAGGCAAGAGTTTTCTTTCTAAGAACTTATTAAGTCATACAAATCTGATATAGAGATAATCTAATATAATTGATAGTGAGGACAAATACACGTTTACTGTTTCAATTAAAAAGAACTTGGTTAACTTGTTTGGAAAAGCGAGTTTAGTGTCCGGTGATAAGCGGTTTCCTAAGTCGATAAACAAACGAGCAAAGTCGTGTGATTCCATAGGTGTTGAACTCGTCTAAAATCTTGTGCATTTCTATATAATATTTGATTTTGAAGCTCACACACTTACCGACAATAAGAAAGTTAGAAAGGAAAATAAGATCGGAAAGAATATTTGAAATCCAGAAAAACTGTGTTTCCACAATATCAATCAATAATGATGGCAACCACATTTTTTGGTGTTGGTGATTAGTCACGAGTTCTCTCTATGATTTTGACTGTCAACAAAAATGTTCTAACATTAAAACCAGCTGCTTATTAACAGTCTATTAAACATTGTCTGGATATGTCGTTTTGCGTCAAATATTATCGCTAATGAGTATCTTGTATGTATGGATGTATGAACAACATGTGTGAGTGGAGTTGAGCGGTCTAATTAGATATTGAATTGGCGTCAAAGTTTTGCGAATTACACAGCATATATGTATGTAGAGTTCAACAACATTGCACGAAAAGAACTATGTAACTAATTTGTGAAGCTTATAAGTTTCGACAGCAAACCAATTAGACTGAAGCAATAAAAATACAACAAAAGCAACAGTGTTATGATTCTCCGAAACGCAATAAAGTTTAGTGCTTGCCAAATTCCCAAAATTGTCGTCTATATGAGCTTGATTTTCGCACACAATACCAACAACAATAACACGCACTTTTATTTCGCTTCTTGCGAAATGCAAATAAGTACACGAGCGATATTTCCAAAGCATCACTTTGACCAGCCTGGCACCTGCGCGGCGCATAAGCCAATAAAAGTAGATTTTATTAAATGTTGAATGACAAAATTTTAAATGTAAATGCTGGCATGTCAAACAAAGGGATTTGCACAAATTTGGTGGCCACTGACTTACGCGCCGCACACAAACACACACCTTTTTATATTTATTTTGATTTGGTGTGTGTGTGCATCTGTGAAAGTGCGAGGGAGGCTGGCAGGTGTGCGCTGAAATCAGACTTTCAGACAATTTACACGCCATTTTGAGCGGCGGCAATAAGCAAACACTTGTTTGTTATTACAAATACACACACACACACACACAGTCACATAAAAACATGCGTGCATGTGAACGCACGCAAGCTCTGTGCACTTATAGCGACTGACTTTTGTAGCGGAACGCATATCTTACATGCACGAGCGACGCTACACGCCAGCTAAAAGCCCCGTACGCATGTGTAGATATGTGTCTTTGCATGTATGTGCTTGTGTGTGCTCGTACAGCGCTAATATTATGAGAAGTATTTAAATTCATGCATTATTGCCATAAACACAGTTGGTCGCAGTTGTCTTTTATTTGCTTCTTGTGTACGTCTCCACGTGGGCGCCCTTAGCAGCTGTCATGAATAAATTTTGTGGCTTTTGTGTTAGCATAGCCTTAAAGAGACTCGCTCTCGCTTTTTTTTTTTGTGAATTTCGTATATTTTTCTTGAACCGCTTGTGCGTAATGCTGTTTGGTTTGTATGTCTTCCAGCTTATTTCCTTTTCTTATACATTTGTTATACGTTACACAACAACAACAACAACATTGTTTGTTTGTGTCTCGCTTTGCTGCTATTCTCCTTTAGTGCGCTCATTCATTACGTTCGTTTGAACGCATCAACGTATTTCACTTTTTATTTGCGTTATTGTTATGCGAAAAATGTTGGTGGAAAATCTTTCAAAATTACGCGTCACCATAAGCGATATCGCCACTTATTTTAGCAACAAATTTTTAGCATTTCTCCGGATAAAATATCCAAAAATTTGCGTCTTATTGTGCTGCAACGCCCAACAGCCGCGTACTCGAAGTTAATTATGTGCCGTTATATGCCGTTATATGCTGCTATGTACCGTTATGTGCCATTAAATAATACTGTTTGCTATTATGTACGACAATGCGCCGTTATATGCTGTTATTTACCGCTATGCATTCCTATATATGATAATATATACCATTATGTGCACTTGTATTTGGTTTAAAGCAAATCTTTCACATTTTTCGCAAACACATGCATGTGCGTTACTGTTGTTGTTGTACTTATGTATTGACCTCCTTGCCTTTTTTGTGTCAACTGTGAAGTCATACATCTTGCTTAGAAAATAATCTTTTCTTTTAGTTTAATTTATGTTTTGTAGCTTGTATCCTTTTCCTTTTGCTCGAATGCTCGGCATATTTCTTGACATTTGCCATTTTGCTGCGCTCTTCAAGTGTAAAACTCATATTTAGTTACATAAGCTTAAGCGGATTAGCATTTACAATTCATAAGCCTTCACCATTGGTTAGACACAACCGATTGTTGCAAGGCTTTATTGTTGGAAGAGACAATTTAAGAAATCAGTTTGCTTTAAGCAGAAAGAATTGATAAATACTTCTAAATTGTTGGATTTAACTTTAAAGAAAAAAATTTCACTGGAAAAATATTTTACGAAATCCAGCGCAAATGACTATTCGAAATAATAAATAAATTTTATTAGGATTATTTTTGTTGCAAATTAAACTTCCAAGAATTCAATTCATGAAGTTTCATTAGCAACTTTTTAATCTGTAAATATTCACATTCTTTAGAATAATAGATAAAATAATAATAAACAAGTAAGGAAGGGCTAAGTTCGGGTGTGACCGAACATTTTATACTCTCGCATGATAAAGTGATAATCGAGATTT
>NW_017537245.1:160345-194061 GCF_001853355.1 Bactrocera latifrons | reverse complement strand
TGACTCTTTTAGTTTTAGGACTTACAAACAACCGTTATGTGAACAAAACTATAATACTCTCTTTAGCAACTTTGTTGCGAGAGTATAAAAATGTAAACCGGACTTTTCTTAATTCGGACCATATACCGCACGTAAACTATTCTCTCTTTTATTTTGGTTGGTAAATCTTTGCTCTCAATTGGATTGCAACGAATTAAGCAATTTTATAAAATTTTTGAATTTTCGAAGGTTTCTACAAAGGCCAACATAAACCTAATGATTTAAATATATTTTTAGAAACCTGTAATCATGACTCCAGGCGCACCACATGTGATATTTCTGCATTGTGTGTAGCGCTTAAAGACACAAACGAGTGAGCCGTGCTGCCAGTATACTATGTGGGCTTTAAATTAATAAATCTGCTTGGAAACATTCAAATTAGCGTCGTTGTCAATGTCAAGTAGAATAAGAAAATCAGAAAATTTTATGTCAGCGCCCATATTTGTACACTAATTTCAAATCGGAACTTCACTGGTGTACTTTCTTAAGCCAAATTGCGCATTGCCAAGAGACATGTCATACACTAACAAACCTGTACTACTTACACACTAAATTTTGATTCACACATACATACATGCATATTCGTCATCGCCAGTGTTGGTTTTGATTGCGCCATCGCGCCAACTCGCCATCACACTGTCATAATGATGAATCAAAAGTAAATTGCGGCAATTCATAGTCTCTTCGGATTGTCATGTTTTTGCCGCCTTTTTCATGTCTTCCAGCGGCTATTGCCAACTGTCAGCTGCCGAATAGTAAGAAAACGAGGACAGTATCAATGAAAGTAATGATGGCGGCCTCTAAAAATATAAAGCTGTCTACGAAGATGAGCCCCACACACACAGACTACCAGTATTCAGCGCAATCAGAACAACAAAATACTACAAGCAATACTCTGGGTGTGCAACTCTCGTGCCCACTCCTCTGCCTCATTGTGGATTTGCTCTGCCAATTCATCCCTACACCACTTTATTTGCCAGTGATAGGGGACTCATTTTTTTGAGTGAGGGTTGGATTGATGAATTTAGCGCTGTTGTCCTTCCACCGTTGCCTGATACATTGCCTACTTAACGGTTAGTTTTGTGTTCTTACATACTTTGACGTTGTTGGTATAGTGTTGCTTGACACTTTAAATTGAAATTAATGATTTCATTATGGAACTCGTTTGGCATTTTGCAGCTGTCTGCTGGAGATTTTTTCTTCGTATTCTTCTATCGTTGTATCAATACATCAATATTTCATTGAAATTTTGTGTACGCCGTGGCGTATGATTAATTTGTGCGCTGTTGCCAGCAGCGGGTGATCGATTTAATAATATGGGTATTTGTCACAGAAGTCTGTGGAATGGCAGAGTAAACAAGTATTCTCATTTATTTAGCCATTAGCAGACAAATTAGGCGCAACTGAAAATATTTACGCTTAACTTCTTCACTTGCCTCCAGTTTTTTGTTAATTTATTCTTGCGCTTTGCTTCATTTAAAATTTTCCAGCATTTTATAGTCTGTCAAACTGTTGAGTCGCGTTAATGCTGTTTGTTCTGGATTATGTTAATTAAAAACCAAAATATTTGTTTATTACTCCTTAGCGATTTTTTTATAATGAAAATTCTCTAGACGCGGCAGTTAAATCGTTTGAAAGCAACGAAATTAGGTGACAGATAAAATTCATCTAAAATCGATGTTGAAGGGTTACTATGCACTATGGAAACTATTCAAATTTCAGATTTTTTATGTTCGCTTTCTATTCAAATGGTACAGAACAAAAGAAGGTTGCCACCTGTTTGAAAGTTTTTAGCCACAGCTTATTATGACAAAAAAGCCAACATGCCTTCCAAATCACATTGTTATATGAAGTCTAACAAGTAAGTAGCGTTGCCACCTTTTTACATTTTGTGTTACTAATTTCTTAAATTATGGCTTTTTTTCGATTTGTGCAACAAATTATTTTAAGAAAACTGAATATAAATTTTTTAAGAAGGGTTGCCATATATTTTAATTTATTAATGAAATAAATTCTGAGTTATCAAAAATTTTAACTGAAAAAATATAAAATACAATAGTAATAAAAATAGACATGGTGAAATTAAGATATATGTATTGAAAAGAGTTGCCATATAGATTCAAATACAAAAGAACTATATATGTATAAAGGAACCTTATTATTTAATAGCGAATAATAAAATAAATATAAATTCTGAAACAATTTAAGAATTAGTAAGATTGAAACTGTAAATATTTTTTAAGAAAAGTTGCCACCTGTTTAAAATTTTTGGTAAATTAAGTAGTCAAAATAATTTAAATATGGGCAACATACACACATATATAGTAAATAATGAAAGGAAATTTATGTCAGCGGTATAATTAAAAATGTTGCCACCTGTTTCAATATTCAATGTATTCAACTAAACTGTTGACATAAGCTCAACATTACAAGACCTGCACCAAATTTCTAGTTAATCAGAATTTAATAAATGCTATAGTTAAAAAATGTTTAGTGAAATTTATTTGAATAATTTTTTTCTCAACGCTTTTGGAGAGGTTGCCACCTATTTTAATATGGAGTATTTTAATATGTTGACATAAATTCAATTTGACAAAAGCAGTGCACAATTTCTAGCTTGTGAGAATTTAATAAAGTAGTAAAGGGTTGCCACCTGTTCGAAGCGTAAAATTAAATCTGTCGTAAGTTGTTTTCAATATTTTTTTTTAAGGGTTGCTAGACAACCATCAAGTACAGTAGCTAGAATTTATTACCTATGTATATCCCAAATATTACTGTACTGTTAAATCTACAGATATTGGAACAAGAAGAGAGCACATTTGTTAAAAGTGCTGGCAGGATGAAGCTATCCGTAACCGTATAAGTTAGAGCAACAGTTTACAACTTTGTAAGAGTGAGAGCTAGCTTCCTCCCACTAGAAACATTGCTCACTGAAATGAAGGCTTTTAGAAAACCATTGCTACGTATGTTTTGGAAATTTTTAAAAAACCCAGCATCGACTTAATCCTGCTCCAAACAGCATTTTACAAACAATGAGAAGCTTCAAACGAAGAAGCTATGCAAATTTAATCACAATTTACTAAAACACCTATGACAAGAATTAAAACAACCCATCGAAAGCACTTACAAGCGCACCTTCACTCATATTCACACATAGACACTGGCAAGCGCTAAACATATTGCTGCGACATGGCGTATGAGTAATGTGTTCCTAAGAATTCATAAGCAGTTAAAATGTAAATGATACAATCTGTTGTTGCTGTCACTCGCAGTAACTGCGATAACAATGCAGAATATTGTTATGATTTTTCATGCGCTCTCGGTTGTAAACGCTTTTGTGTCTGCTGCCTTGTGATTTGTTGAGGCATTTCTGAAGCTTTTCGTTGTCTCTGTTGCCGCCGAAGCAGAAAGAAATCTCAGCTGAGCTGCCACACCTTGCTGATTTTTCACATACATAATCCTATATGTATTACGAAGCATATGCAGGCATACTTGTTGGCGATATATTTGCAGTAGAAGAGAATTCAAATCCATTGTTGATATGTCAGCTTGGAAAATGAAGGGGATTTTCGTATTAATACTTACTAATAAATTGAAAAGACGCAGACGGTTTGTTGGGGGCATAAAAACGAGCTATATTGGAATGCATAAATGTGTATTAGGAGGCGCATCGCCCTATATGTAGTGGTATATATACTCGCAAGTCGTAGTAAAGCGAACGGATTGACATAACTAAGTGAGATTTATGGGCTGTGGCGGAAAGTACCTCTTTATACTAAAATATATCTATACATACCCACAAATATACAATATATATAACGTGCATAACATATATAACATATATACAATATATATAACGACCTCTACTATAAATGGTGATTGCGTTTGAATTGGATTCCATTTTAAGTGCAAAGTTCGTTGGCCGCCATGATATTTCAGTTGGCGTGCATCATCTCACTAGTCGGCCAGACAACTCCTTACACAGACTCAGGCTCTTCTCAACTCTGTGGCTCTTCTCGTTGCTGATTCGCAGTATCGTTTCATGTCTGTTTGGTAAATAAAATCGTGTTTGCATTGTAATTTTTGTATTAAAAAATGCTGGCGCAAATATTTCATATAAGCAGTTGAGAATCAAGTGATTTATATGACACATGTGACCTTTGTTACACACTTCATTTAGAGTATAGCAGACGACGAGGGTAGCTGCTGGTAGATACTCGATAGCAGACAGTTGGTGATGAATGTGTGCTATTTTGAAAGTTAAAAGCGCTGAAATGTTTGTAGGAAATATATTAAAAAGAAAAAAATTTATGTGGTCGCAGGACAACATTCCAACTTATAAAATTGTATATAAATCTGCTAAACTTTTTAAAACTGAATTTTACTCTGTAAAGTGTAAAATTAAAGCGTATGCTGTATTTCTTCATTCAGTGCGTATCAATTGAGTTTTAAGACATTAAATAAAATAAAATTTTCACTAACTCGTCTTTTCAAAATAAATTTAAAAAACTTAAAATAAAATATCATTCTTTCCGCATTGAGAGTGCTGTTATAGGAAATTATTTTGTCAACATTTTTCTAATAGAAAAAGGGGAAATTTTCAGGCAAAAATTAACTTGACTTCTAACCGAATAGTTTTTAGTCGGTTAAAGCTTAAACAGACCTGCCATATTATTCCTTTCATAATTATTGATATCCTAAAAACCAAAACAACGTGGCAAGAACAATAAAAATAATACTATTAAGAAAAATTAAATTTAAGAGATATTCGGCCACAGTTATTCTAATGCTTATTAACGATTGTGAGACAGCGACTGGAAATACATATGGGTCCAAACCACGTCAAATGGTCCACGAAAATTTAGAAAAATGACCGATTTTGAAAATAAGCAGTTCATTAGGAGGGGACCAGATGCATACCTCGTGATATGAATATTTCGTGAAAATTCTTTTTTTTTTTTTTTTTTTGTTGAAGTTATTGAAAGTTGAAAGTTAGAGCATGATAAAATTGTAAAAGTATTTTCTCATAAACTGCTGGAGATAAATCAATGAAATTTTGCGAAGTCAAAGCAAACTGTTCCTGCTATATTATAAATATTTGTTCATGATGCATTTGTTTACATAATTTTTTGTAAAACAATTGAAATTTTTAAAGTGTTCTTCACGCTAAAAAAAAACCGAAAAGTATGTGACACGAAACAGAAAATATTCACCTTTAATAATCTGCAAAAACAATTTTATTCATTCATACTATTGCAAAGATATTGAATTGCATGTCCCCCTATCGCTTTTAAAACGTATGACACATCCATCGTTTCGCAGTGCGCTCGTAAGTTCTCGACATCTGTGCCGCATGAAAAACATTAGCGATACCTTTGGAAATGTATGCTCATGCGCAAAAACATTATTCGTAAAGGTTAAATGTGGATATTTCACTTCATAACTCTTTCAATCAGAAAATTCATTCGAAGTATATCAAGTATCTCAATTAGATTAGGTTAGACTATACTAGCCAGTCTTTACGCCACACATAGACTTACTGGTCCCTAGTAATGCCAGGTGGGTTTTAGTTTGGTTCGAGGCGAGGTATCTCAGATAAGTTTGCTTAAAATAACTATCGTCATCGTGCACGGAAGACAAGAGGACTTCTTGTCGGACAAATATAACATACATATAGCTGGCGTATGCGAACGATAAGAATCAAGTTTTTTTTTTTTGCAAAGCTTTTTCATTTGACGAGAAATATGCAAGAATTCTTAAATGGATTAGTTCCTAAGGAAATTATGCAATTTCCAAAATATTTCTTAATATCTGAAAAATATAACATATAGCTGTCTTAGAAACTGACAAATAAAAATCAAAATACACATTTTCTCAACCATTTTATGTTTTAAGAAATGCGCTTATGAAGGATGTCAGTTGGGAAAGGCCTTCGGTGATTATTGTTTGTCATGCGAAAGTGTTCTTCATTGGTACAAATTATTCAAAGAGGGTAAAGAAAGAAAATTAAGGTATTGGTACTTGAGAATCGACGACCCACAGTCAGAGATCTTGCTAGCTGGTGAGCTCTAACGACCGTTTCATGGAAACCGTTTTGAATAAATTGAAGACATTCAATGGGATTAAGAATAAATTATAAGATATACTATTTTTTGCTCACAGATTTCTTTATGACTTTATAGTTTAAGACTGCAATTCTTCATATTAAAAAGTCTTAAACCTCAAGTGCAATTCACAAAAGCATGCTAAGCAATATAAAAACCAAACTTTATGGTGATGTTTGGTTTTTATATTGCGTTTACGGAAAAAATGTAAGCAAGTTGAGAATGATTTTATTAAACGCAAGCCACTTCCATTATTTTCTTGTATCAATAAACTGAACCACTATTGCATTATCTCAATTCAGCCAACTGAAGTGCACTTCATACACGGAAGGTACATTTTATTCAAGGAAACTGCTCTTGAAGCTTGAAATCATTTTTCAAACTCAACCGCTCCAGCGATTCAAGGGAAAGCTGAGCACAAGACGAAGAACTGTAATTTTTCACTTAAAATTCAATTTGAACGATTTTTGATTTGTTACGCGCTAAGGTTTTCTATGTCAACCGCACAAACAACAACTCCAGGAGCTGTCATGGAAGCGCGTTTGTATTTGCTTAGCTGTCATTACATTTTATACGTTGCATTCATCTCATTTATATGCTGTCAGATCGCTCACATGTGCGTTACGTGCGCCACGTAATGCATGAGCTGGCACAGAACCTTAGCCGCCATGCCAGCGTAGAGCGCTTCAACAGTTTATAGAAACAAATATCCACTTTGTAAGTATGTGTGTGCGCAATTTTCCACGAGACCGCATTTGCTTGCCACACGCATTGCCATATGCCACATAGCCACAGCGCGCGCTGACAATTTATAATCGTTCCCTAAGCACAGGTGCAGTCACACGCACACACACTTAAAAGCAAGTATAAATACGTGTAAGGTGTGTGTGTCAAACTCAATTGCGCGCAACTGAATGCTTTTCATATATAAAGCTTAGCTTGACAGCGGCTCCTACGCTCCGCCAATTCCTTAAGCCACTGCTGGAAATGTCCCCACATTATTTCTATGGTATGCCGCACACGCTAACTGTATTTTCTTGTGAAACGAAAAATTATGTAAATAAGAAAATTTAAAAAAGTAAGTGGCTTCCAAGAAAAAGACAATAGAAAATTTATGTGCGCCGAATGAAGAGCGGCTGATAATCTGCAGGCTCGTTTTGCCACCGAACAGTTGATTTCTCATAAATTTATACATGTGTGTGTGTGTGTGTGTGCACGTGCCTAAAAATCATTTCGGTTCGGGCGACATTTTAACTACAAAGAGAGTAGGGTTCGTACATGCATTGCATGGCCAATGATTTACCTTATTTTCTATGTCAGTGCCAGTGAATATTAAAATGAAACAAAATATTAAATGAAAAGGAAGTGAAAGAAAGGAACAGATTGAAATTGAAGAAAATGGGGAAAAAAAAGTTTTGGTAATAAGCGAAAGTGACAAACTCACTGATGGAAATTGGTAAATTGCACCAGACATGGCACACACACATATACATACACTGAAGCATACACCCGTTATAAGCCAATTTTCTAACTCAGCATATGTGCCCGTTCCATTGTTATCACAAAGAAAAATATAGTAAACATATACATTTTATATACATATATACATTAGGGTGGGTTAATAAGAAAAACCATGTTTTTTTCTATTCTGGACAAAAAAAAAAATAGTTTCCAAAAAACTAGAGATTTTTTTCAAGTGTGTAGTTGGAAGCGAGATTTCAATTTTTCTATCTGATATTAAGAACAAATATAAAACTCCAATCACTTTACATAATATTTCCCATTTATCACAATGAGAATTTTTGATTCTATAATTCTACAAATTTAAAAAGTCGAATACAAAAGTTTTTGCTCTAAAACGGGCTCCTAATATTATCTTTCTTAGCAACAACCCCAAATGTACTGTATTCATATAGTGCACCATGACGTATGCGCAACACAGAATGCATAAACCATTTGAATAAATGTTCAGCTCATTAGATTTCTTTAACTGCATATTACTTTTAAAATAATATTTTTATGAAAAAAAAAAAAATCCATAAAGCACTTTTTGGAGCGGGAAGTTTTGTACTAGAATATCGTTCTTCTAAGTTTTTAGGTTAGCGCCTTCAATGCAAAATATAAAAAAACATTCCATATTATATGCTTGTGAAAAGAAGTATGATGTAGGCACGGTTTAAATTGAAAATAAACAACTCATTTATGCTGTATCCTTATTTTTAGGACAAGAACTGAAACTTGGTGCGTTTGAAAAAATCCAAAAATAGAACACGGTAAAAAAAGGAGCACCCTAATATTGTACTTAACCGTACAAATTGACATCCGTATATGTAATCTTATGGCTCGGTTGTCTGCTGCGCATCCTTTTCCTCATTGCCACTTACCTGCAAAGAAGAGCGAAAATACGGCATGAATATAAAGATAAAGTTTTATGCTCGCAGCCGTTAAATGAAAACACATTTCGGCTGATACAAAAAATCTGTAGTAAAATAGTGTACAAAATAAGTTTATGTATGTGTGAGTTTTAAAGAATTGCTCTTTTTAGAAATTCCGCTTGCGTAGACATTGACTTGAAGTAAAAAACATTTCAAACGCTGCTTTCAATAGATTTTTATATAATATCACTTTGAAAAATTTGGCAACAAGTCAGTTGCTTACTTACATTGCCATTTGTAAAGGGTATAAGTAGTGTAGGCTCGATAACAAGTTTATAGTCGTGGTTGCTTTGAACTGCCTTAGAAAAATGTAATGATGAATAGTAAAAAGCATTTCATAAAAGGCACCTTACTTTGTCAATCATCACCTGTCTCAAAGGGCTCCTTCTGAACTCTTTAATGCTGATTCATATAAGGGTAAGATACTTAATGTCAATTTTATTGTAGTTAATATTAACCAGAAGATGGAATACAAAGTTACGAAATATATACGCAAGAAATTTTGTACAGAATTGTATTACAGTGTTGAACCAAATGTTTCCTAGAACAAAAAGTTAAAGTTTAGGATATAATCATGGAATATAATTTTAAAAATTTGTCTTATTTAAAGTACTATTCGCCGACAATTCGAACGTACTTATGTACTTCTTTTTTTTCATAGTTCAGTATGTTAAATGGTGTTCCCCGGAACGCTAGTTTAAGTCTACCGAACGAAATTTAATCACACGGAGCCATTTTGGATGAGTTCGGTCATTGCTGGATCATATATATATATTATTTTTGGTTGAAAATCATCAGAAAATGGTCACTATACTCGCTATAACATTTTATTATATATTATATTTCAATATTAGAAAGAAAAATATATTTTGCAATATTCTATCGCTTCTTTGATGATTAGTTTACTAAGTTTGGAAAATTATTTTTCGGTGAATAAATCTTCTTAGCAAGAAAGTACCATATAACTACCTCAAAATACTATATAACTTAAACCAGGTAAAATAGAAATGCCATTCTGATACTGAGTTAACCACTACGAATGCACAAACTAGTATATCTCCCTTATATGATATCCGATTTCATGGTCAAAGACGCCAACGCAGTTGGCAACAGGCTTCAATAAACTACTTTCCTCTATAGGTGAAAAAGGAAAACGACAAATGGAAATCACTCATAAATATGAAAAAGTAGTATGAAACTTTATTTCTAGTTAAAAAAAATTTCTTGAAACAGCAATCTGTGAAATTTGTGACGCCATCTATGTCTTCATACACACGCTTAGATAATTGATCACATCATAAACAGCAAAATGTCTTTTATCATATCTACATTTTTCCTGGAGTATGTTTATCAAAGTACTAAAATAAACTTCGAGCTTTAGCTCAAATCAAAGAGATTAACTTCAAAAGCTCTTCAAAGACTAGTCAAATGACAGAAAGTCTTAATTTATTGAAAAACACTGCTTAAAATAAAAATATATATGCGAAGAATGTATCCGCTTGTATTTCTACAAAAGGAATGTTAAAGATTTTCTTGTAAACTGTGTTATCCACCATTCTTATCTTATACAAGGTGATTTCTAATGAGCTTCGAAAATGAGCTTCGAACAAAGATCCAACATTAGATTTTGTTTTAAAATTGGCAAAACTATTATAAAAACGTCTCAATTGATGAAATGCGTTCATGGCGATGATTACCTATCCCGTACTAGAGTGCACGAGTGGTTTCAATGTCTTCAAAGTGGTGATGAGGACATAAGTGACGATCAACATGTGGGCCGTTATCACCAAAAATTCCATCGAAACTGTGCGTGAATTCATCAAAAATAAGACAAAATCATCATTGAAATTCATGAAATGGAATTGAGCTTCACCAAAACATCAATTTATCGCATCTTGACCGATCATTTGAGCTTACGAAAGGTGTGTGTCCACGGTTTGTTCTGCACAAATTGACTGACGACCAAAATTGCTCAGAATGCAACATTCGTAAGACGATTATTTGACCGAAAATCACATTTTATCCCCGTATTCATCAGAGATGGCACCAAGCGACTTCTTGCTTTTCGGAAAAATGCATTTGCCCATGAAAGGAAAGCGTAAGGCAGACGTAGAGGCTAATAAAAAGGTTTACACCGGCATACTGGCGGCCATACCGGCCAACGAGCTAAAACACTCGTTTAACATGCTGTATTCAAGCAGAAGCAGACTATTTTGAATAAATAAATTGAATCTGCCGAAAAATTTTCTGGTTTTGTTTTTTAAAAGTTCTGTTTACTTTGGAACACACCTTGTACATATTTCCTTTACTAATGTATTTCTAAGCATTATTAAAGCCTAGGAACTGACTTGAAATAAATCGATGAATGTTTAGTGGAAATAAATGTATTTTCTAATGAAACTTATTTACCAACAATCGATAACCGAACTAGGTGAAAGGCTATCCACAATTTTACACCCACATTCTTACGGATTTATCTATATATAGATCATATATATATATATGTATATATATAGAGGAGCTCTTAGTATTTGACTAACCAGATTAATTGATGCAGACATCATTTTTATAATCTTAGGTTTGCATTATTCGGATTGTCGAATGTCGTCGACTATTCCATTAACCGCTCATTTTCGACTATCTGCGTTAACTGCGAGCTCTTGGCTGTTCGAGTAGTAAGCGTTCAGCTATTACAAATTGTTTACGTATATAAGTTTACGGAAACATTTCACAAGTTTAAAACAAACAAAAATCAAAGGCTGCTTGGCCATTCGAATTGTCGCAGTAGAATAACTATCTGTTAATCCGTAATTATACATGATGGCTACAATTCAGAAATATTCCGGTATCAATTTGATTTTGATGGCAGCCTCTTCTTGCCAACACACACTTTACCATAATGCAGTTTGTAACTTATCAAATAAAATATCACAAAAACTTTTATTTAATTGAACAACAATCAGTCGTTTTTCATCCCCGCTCTTCGTTGTACTATTTTTGTGTTCTCTTGATTGTATCTTGCAGCAACGCTGCCTCGCTTAAGCAACATTTATCGCAACTAAAAATAGCGCGCAGGTAAAATTTTTGAAATTTATGGAACGTAGCAGCACACTTTACTTTAGTACACATTTACAACAAGCACTTGCTATACATACACACACATACAAACTGAAGTAAGTAAGTTGTAAAATCATAATTGTACTTTTATGGTCCGACCGGCAGATATATGTTGTAACAGGGCTTAATGGGCACTTTGTAGAGGCTATGGGGCTAATAGAAAATCAGTTACTACTCGAAATTTATAAACACATGTGGGCATACATAAACAAGCAAAGTGTGTGTATAAGTAAATGTGTGTCTCGGCTAAAAGCTACTACGCGAATTTTTCAACATACAGCTAAGTGTTGCCAGATTAGTGCTAAACACACGTTGTACACCCACACCTGCTACACGTTATACTAATGCTGCTAAAAGCCACCCACCCATACATATATGGTTTGCTTGTGTGTATGTAAGCTCAACTTACATTGTTGCCGAACTACCACATATTATTTAAGTATCATTATCATGTCCGCAGGCTCTCTACAAACGCCAGCAGCGGACGCCAACATCACTAAACACACACATACACTTGTGACAAAATATTGCCGTTGTATATTTGTGGGTGTATGGGTGGGCACTCATATCAATACTCGAGGGCAGACGCCTCGAATGGGGTCCATAAACAGCTGGTAAAGTTGTTGCTCGTTTGTTGCTTCATGACTGCTGTGCGACTTACTTACATTGCTGGTAAGCACCAAATGGTTTGTTAACAACACACGACAACAAGCATAATAGAAACAAAATTACAATAGAAATATTAACAAACATCGACAAGTGTTATAGCAACTAATTGCAGCAATGTTGGCATGTGAAGGCATTATTGTTGAGCAAATTTGAATTAGCGGCAAATAAATCGTTGGCCGTAAGTAAGCTAAAATGCGGCATATGTATGTTCTATGTACTTAGCCCTCGTTCGAACCATGAATTTTAGAACAGATGTTTTAACCTATGGATAACAAAGTCTGCAACATGTTCGGATATACTTTTATGAAATAACAAGCGATGCACTTTTCGGGGTTTCACATTCTCTATTTGCTCTGATATTTTCCAATAATAAAAGCTCGGTGTCAATATGGCATACGGTGTTGCCAATAGTACGTTCAATAGGCCTAGCATTCTTTAATGGCAGAGTGTCAACCGATTGTCTTCGATGCATTACCCAGCGACAGCTGCTTTACATAGGCACATGGAAAAACACTACAAGCTAACTAGTCTAGTCTTACGATACATACAAGTCCGTACGATAAGCCAGTGAATATCCAAAGAGCAAAGTAAGGTACTAACTCTCGAGTTAGATATCGATAGCAAACTGTGAGCTATATTCATGGCTTTAAATCCAGAACCATGTAAATTTTTACCGCTTAAACTTTAAATCATTGTGAAGAATGTGCTCAATTATTTTTTCTAGACTTTGAAGACTCGACTTTGCTCAAGATTAAACGCTTTTATCATCTTATTTATTGGCGTAGACACCGGTTACGCGGTTAAGCTGAGTTTGACGAAAATTGTGGCTTCCAAGTGTAACCAGGTGTTTCTTTACCTTGTCATTCCAACGCAGCAGAGATCTACCTCTTCATCTGCTCCTCTCGGCGAGTACTGAGTCGAAGATTCTCAGAGCTTGAGTGTTTCCATCCATTCGGTCGACATGACCTAGCCGGCGTTGCCGCTATATCTTAATTCGCTGAATTATGTCAATGTCGTCGTAAATCTCGTTGAGCTCATCGTTCCATAGACTGTAGTATTCGCCATTGATAATGTTCCGCAGTGCCTTTCTTTCGCAATTCGTATCGTCAACTAAACAGAAGTTGTTATCGTCCATGTATCTGCACCAAACAGTAGGACGGGGATGTTGAATGACTTATAGAGTTTGGTCTTTGTTTGTCGAAATAGGACTTTACTTCTCAATTTCCAACTCAAGCCGAAGTAGCAGCCTCTGCGTTGGGTTTGGAAGCTGATATTGTTGTTGATGTTAATACTGGTTCAAAGATAGACGAACTTATCCACGACTTTGATTGTTGGTTTGTTGACAGGAGATATTTCGTCTTGCTCTCATTCACTAAAAGTCCTACTTGCTTTGCCGTCTTATACGGTCTGGAGAAGGCCAGTGAATATCCAACGGCGCAGTTGTTGAGTCCAATGATATCAATATCAGCGGCGTACGCCAGCAGCTGTACACTCTTATTGAAGACTGTAACTTCTCTATTCAGCTCGAATTATTTTCTCCATCGAACGGTGCGATCCTGACAGAGCTTTTGATATTGCTCAATGTCAACTTATAAAACTTCATTACCTTTTTATGGACACCAAATTCAGATATAGCAGCAATTGAAGAAGAGGTGGTTTTTCGATCCTTTTTGCACGGGTATTTTCCAGGATTTGTAGCATGTAGGATTTGTCGTCTCTATTATAAAGTTTTAATGATTTTTTTATATATTATTTTCCACTAAATGATGACGCTAAATGATGGCAAGGCACTGAATTTCCTTTGGTCACCCCAACATCGCAATTTGTGGTATTTTGTAACTGTTTAAAAACCAATTGGAAGCACAACTTGTATTAAGAACAGCAATATTTTCAGAATTACTCATCCAGGGTAACATATTATTATTGAAATTTACTTTAACTATATAGTGGGACTCATATTTTGTCGAAGATGTTACCAAATTAAATTAGATATGATCGGTCCAGTACGCCATTTGTATTGCGTTCCTCTTACTGCTACAAATTCACTTCAACATCAAATAATTCCAAATAAATTTGATTATGTACATACATATATGTGGACGAAGCACATACAAATTAATGCATATTTTAAATGAAATAAAATCTGAAATTGTAATTTTGTAAAGTTGGCATAAGCAAATTTCACTATAACTGCCAAGCACGACGAACTGAATACGTTCAAAATCACATGCTGTGGTAAGGACATCAATTTCCATAGCAAATTTGTTTGCCTCAATTTCCACAAATCAAATTAATTTCAGCTTAACTTACATATTTCGAGAACATTTGCGAGAATTTCTCAAATCATAATTTGGCTTCATTATAAGCACTCTGCCAATAATGTCAAGATGTGCTTCACATTGAGTCTTCGATGTAGCTTGATGTCCTTGAACAATAAGCACATCAATAATGACAAAAAATCTGTAAAAAATCTGTGTACCTTCCAATTGCGAATCAGCAGTAAATACGGAAAAGTACAAAAATGGCAACGACACAAATTCGTGTCGTCGGTGCGATTTCCAACAGTTCGAAAGACAAGCGGAATGAAAAAGTTTACGCCCTAAGTCCATATATTAGTGGCATAAACAAATAAAAACAGTAACGGTGAAACAAAAAAGTTTTCAACAGTCAAATTACCTCTGCGTTTCGGCGATTTCGATGAGAAGTTTTGTTGTTTACCTAACAGTTTTGACAACAAAAATGGAGAAGTTTATTTGGGGATATTGTGGGCGATCAACATTTAGGAATTCCGCATTTATTTGTTTCATTTTTCGCACTATTCACATACTTAAATATTTGTATGCTAATTCACTTTTTATACCAATAAGCAGCATTATTATCTATATTATTCGGTTTACAGTAAATTTTCGAACCATTTCCGGAAATATGCATGTGCATTCAAGGCTTTATCTTTGTTTTTTTTTGTTTGTCAAATGTGAATGATTTAATAATAATTAAAAAATAAAAAAAATCGAAGAAAGAATTTGTCCCAAATTTTGGATTTGGATTTCTGTAAAAGGCTTACCGTGATACAGTTTCATCAAAAACACAAGCCTATGAGAGGTACAAAGCCTTGAATGGAGATGGTCGAGGGATCGTTGAAAACATGCCTTGTTCTTATTCGAACTTGGAACTTTTCAACTGATGAACTTTAGCGAGTCCGAATCTAAAACGGCTAGAATTGTGGAAGAACAAATCATGATTTTTACACGAAACTCAAATTAAAAAACACAATAAACACCATTGGTTAACCACCTTATCTACTAGATTTGGTTGCCTGTAATTTATCTTGTTACCCAAACTAAAATTGCCCCTCCGAGGAACTCGTTTTCAGTCTATCGAAGATTAAACAAAATTCACTGAAGGAGCTGAAAGCGATGTCAAAACGTGTTTATGAGAGAGTTCCGAGGACTGAACAAATCTTTGCCATAACTGTATTACATCTGGAGGGGATTACTTTGAAGGCGACAAAATTAATATTTACGAATAATTAAATATTAAGCGTTTTATTTGCAATTTGCAAACTGTTTTTTCACAATGTATAATTTATCAGAAATAGCCTTAATGTTTCTCTATATATTCTTCATTATGATCAACATACTTTAGTAAGCGTTTGAACTAATAGCGGAAGCACTTTTGTCACTGTGAGTAGTTTAACTCCATAACATGTCTTCTGAACGCATAAACCGCCTCATCAAGTGTCGAAAAACGTTGACGTATGGTTTGAGTTTATCTTTTACACACGGGAATTAAAAGAAGTAATGCGGTGATAATCAGGACTTTATGGTGGATTACTTATCAAATTAATGTTTTCTGTGCTCAAAAATGCAATGGTCTTGTTCGATGTTTGAGTTATGCTTACATAGTTTGTAGTGAGAGATCGTCATCGGTGGTTGGTTTTCTCGATTTCTTGAAAAACAACTGGCAAAAAAAATAGTTGTGTACCACTCGGAATTAACATTTTCCATTGTTCTAGTGGCATTATTGCGACATGTCTAGTTTTTCCACAAAAACAGGCAGCCATTTGCTTGGAATTGCTGTGTTCGCAAACAACTGTTGGTGGCTTTGGCCCATTTTTACATACATACATATGCTCCACTGCTGTTTACTTTCAGGCTTATACGTATAACTACAAGATTCACCACCTACTACGTTAGCAAGGCGTGTTTCAAAGCACCGTTATCGTATTTTTTTTAACGTTCCTATCGTTCAATAAACACAATTCAATTTTTTTTTTTGTAGCAATTGACAAATTGCGTGGAGTCCAAAGTGAACATGTTTTTTTTTACAATTCCATTATCTTGCAATTTTGAATGAATATATGTCGATCCCACTAATAATTTTTAAGGTTGAGGCCACTGACTCCGAATTTCGGTAATGAATAAGTTTACATATAAATAAACTTTGTTTTGGACAGAAGTATTTTAATCCACCAAATGGCAGCCTTGAGCTTGCGTTAACCACAACTATTTTATGTTCGTTGTAAAAATATCTCACAGTGAAGCCAAAAATTTGCGCTCGAACCACTTTGTTTTATATTCGCTATTTTTCGGCATATCCATTAACTTTTCTTCCAAAAATAAATGCAGAACCGCCTGTATTTCCAATGATTTTATAACTACATTTGCTTTTGACATCTCTCCCCGGGGAACAAAACTCTGCATTTAGAATATACAGTATATTTTACAAGTTATTGGTTGTCAGTCCCTCGCCGCATGTGTGCTGGCAGTTAACATCACCAAAATAATTAATGTGCATAAACTTTTATTTGCATATTTTTACTTTGTTATATAATACAAGTACTGTTTTCCATGCCAACAAGTTCTTTCGAGTTTTATAAATGATGTGGAAATTTTCTGGGTCTGTTTGGGTACATTTACTCAGTATTTTAGAATTCTGCTTAGTTGTTTTGGATTGCTGTGAGATTATATGAGACAATTTTGACAAATTTATTGAACGTTTTTAATTTTTATTTATTTTTTATTTTATTTTTTTTGTGGATAAATATTTTTTTTTTATCTATTTGGGGGACATTCCAAAATCTTGTTTGAATTAAATTAAGAAAGAGGGACCAACAACCATAAAAATTTGTAATATAATTAATATTATTAAAGAACTCAGACATTAAAAACAGATTTTGGAATATTTTTCCAAAAATTTAAATTGTCAATATTTTTTGTTGAATTTTTTTCACTCGTTTTCTCTTTCATGCAACTTGTTATGCAAACGCATATTATTGCTGCATAATTACAGCTTTACCTCAGCGTACATTACGGTTATAAATTTCCATTTGACCACCACTGCACCGACCACAAGTTAAACACATGCGAGTGTTGTACACACATATATTATTACCATGTTGCGACATTAAAAATTCCAAATTTACAGTGGAAAATATATAATATTAACAACTGTGAGCGGAGTAGCTGAATGAGCTGAGCGTATAAACTGCACTCGTTTAGTCATGGGTTTGAAACTCAGCAAATAATGAAAAAACAAAAAAATTGGTTTCTATCGAAGTGGTAGCTCCTCGAGACCGTTGAATCGCACTTCACTCAAAAATCGCTCATAAATAGTTTTTATAGCAGAATATTCAGGGAGACATAACATATTTATGTATTGGAAAACGCCGGCCTAATTCAAATCAGCGCTGTGCGTAGTTTTTCAATAATTTCAACATATGTATGTGTACCTATAATTATAAAGAAATTAATATTGTCATTATATCTTCGTTATTATTGTTTTTGATACGCAGTCATTCATAAATATTCGCAGAACACACAGCGCGTGAAAAAGTGCAGTTATTGATAAGCTAACTGAACAAATGGCGCTAATTAAAATTTAATTTCACTCATTAAACACATTTTTTAATAAACGTATAACAAATACTTAACGCTTTACAGAGCAAATAATTCTCATTCAAGTCATATTACTGCATGGCACAAAGAAGAGCAAATGAAATCTACTATAAGTTATTTAAAATAAAAAAAGCAATTCTTTATTCAGATAGCTACAAGTTGCAGTCGAATTTCTTAATGAAATAGGCGAAAAGGTCGTGTTACGAATTCGCAAAGTCTTCCTTACTATCTAATCCAGTTTTCATAAGACTTTTTTTGAAAATTTTCGGTTTTACCCAATTGAATGTGGAGGATTAGAGTAGAAAACGCTCTAAAAATATTTATAATTTATTGCTCTTGCTCTTATAGTAAGTAGTCTGTGATAGCTTAGCTGAAATACTTATTTTACTGCTTGTTATCCAAGTTACCTTATAAGATGGTATTCTTGTAGTTCGCCTTAATCATGCCTTAACCCTTATCTGCCCGATTTTTATTTAAATACCCACACAACAGTATTAACTCGAGGAATCATATCTCGGTGGTTGTTGGAGATATTGGTTTTGTTTTTTCTCATAGAGGATATGTGAACCAATATAAGACGCCTTATAAGACAGGACAAAATTTCGATTTTCAAGATCAAAGTTGAGACATTTTCAAAAGTCAGAAAATTGATATTCACAGCTTTCCAGTAAACTACAAAATACAAGTAAATTAAATTACAACCGGTTTTTGTAAAGGATTTTTAAACAAACAAAAACGCCTTATAAGACAGGACATCTTTCAAGACTGGCGTCCTTAGTACGGAATCATTTGTTCGTTAATCGCAACACTTTGCGAAAGTATGCCATATGCAGTTTCTTCTTGGTTACCAACTTATTTAATGGTAATATTTTAGAAAATTTCTCATCATTGACTGGCGTGTCGTTGTGGCAAGCATTTATATTTGTCTCATCTAACGGCCAAGGGCAAGTTTCTAGTCCGATTTCTGTGCACAATTTCGGTTTCGTCGAGTGAGAAAACCATTTAAATCAGGATTAACGGAAATCAACGTAATGGTTGCAACAAAATCAATATATCGATCCGGCAAAAAAGTTGTAAAAATCAGTGCTGTTAGCCAGGAAAATTTTTCGATGTATTTGGTGAGATTAAAAAATCTTGTTTCAGAACTGTACTGTAAACATTTAATAGAGGAAATGTTTTTACTCAAAATCGGCTGACCGATGGCTCCCGATATCGACGGTTCCAACAAATAAGCAGCGTATTGGAGTGAGAAGATCATTTGCGAAATTTCTTAACGATATCTCAAAACCTTAGGAACTAGTCCGTATATATACAAATAGACGTACACACGGAAGGATAGGGTCTCCGGCGCTTAATTACGGAAGTAAACAGACTTAGTATGAGCCGTTCAGGGCTATCAGCTGTGTTAATAGTAGATAGCAGTTATTTTTAATTCCGCTTAGAGTGGGAAAGCTTTCAGTTTCACTGTTGATGAGGGTCCAAATGACAAACTACTGTTAAAATAGAAACATTTTGAGTTATGGAAAGAATTCTGCCCAAAAACTACTAAATAATAGGTCGCTTAATTTTCAACGCACATTTGCCCCAGGATAAGCACGAGTTATTGGTCAGCATTCAGTAGCAACTGATTTGTTACAGTCTATCTCTTGGACAATCGAAGAGAAGGAAGGTTTGAGTTGTGAGATTATGTTTCATTTCATCAACTCTTGCCGTTTACAAAAGCAACTGCTTATACATCCATTGCCAGTTTTGCATAAAACCGTATTTAAATAAATGGTTTTTTCAATTTATTCCTTCCCACGTTTCACTTTTGCACTACACTTTACCTCACTCAATACTCAAAACTACTGAAGTGCAAGTAATCCTACAAGTGCCGAAGTTAAATGAAAATTTTAGAATCCCTCTACCGCGGCAACTGTTTTAGAAAGCCTCTACATCAATTCCACCCACACACACACACACAGTTGGAAAATGAGCAATTTTGACTATTTCTGTTTGTCCTACGCAGAAAAAACTCGTTATCGGCTGCAAACAATAAAAAAAAAACCAACTTCCACCAAGTGCGGAAAACAGGCATGGCAGTAAAACCGAACCGCGAAGGCGTATGGGAAAAGTGCAACGAAAACTGTGTTGTGTAAACAACGAGGGTTTTGTCTTGCAATCGACACATAATCGATAACGCCGCGATAAACTTAGCATTTGCCGGTTGAATGGCGGCAAACGGGGACAACAGTCAGGCAGAGAGCGAAGCGTTCAAACAAAGGAATTGGAATTGCCGAAAGTAAGCAGGGCACGAGACGGTGTACGCAATCAAATAGTGGAGCTCGGAAGTTGAGAGGGTTTAGTGGAAGTCACCATTACGTACAGGCATCGATGTATACATATTGTGGTGCCCATTTTGAATGACTCTTCAATAATCAGCTATGTTTGCTGCAATTTAATGGGGAAGCTAAGCTCAAAAACTATATCAGCTATGTGTACTTTTGTGAAATTGGCTTATTTTTTTTTAGAGAGTTCAGTTCAAATATTATATAAAATCATTGTGATATTAAGACAGATGAAAATTTGTTTAGTTAGTATTAAGAAAACGTTTTATTGTTACTTAACAAAGATTATTATTTAAGTTCATCCAATATACCAAAACAACTTGAGCTTCTTTTTGAAACATCCTGAGAACTTGACGCTTTCTTCCGCACAGTTGCTTGTTGCTGTTGAATGCAAGAATTCAAATATTAATGACTCTCTTCTCCTAAATAGCTTCGCCGTTTATTTAATGTGCTGATCTCTTCTGCTTAGCATAATATTACTTGATATCATGCTTTTCATAGAACGGTCCGCCTAGAATATCGAATGACTATGAGAAAAAAATAGTAAGACTTCATTCAAAATTTTTAAATTCTTAATTTATTCTTTAAAATCTATGTCGTCTCCCTCAATGTAGTTTTTTTTGGTCGCAATACATTTGGCGCCAACGCGTTTTCTACCCCTAGAAATAGTTATTAAAGTCAAATAGTATAATGTCTTCAGTTGACTAAAAACATTTTCTTCGAAGCAATACTGGATCAAAATTTTGCGAAAAATTCAGAAAGAATCAATACAGTATGCGACGATGCAAAAACTAAGAGTTGTCCGTCTGTAATTCTGACTTTTCGCGCAAACCGCTCAAAACACTCAAATGGTATTCCTTGAGAGTTTAGCCCGTCAAAGGACTTCCGTCTGCACCACACTTTGTTAATCGAAAAAAACTTTCTACATTACAATTATTTTTGATCTGCTCACGTGTGGTTTTTTCGACTTCAGATCACCTTTGCCACGATATTCGATCATATGTTTCTAAGTCGTAACAATGAATCCCAGAGTCATCGCCAGTAATAATACGTTTCAGGACATCCGGAGAATCGGAATGTATTGTTACAGATGTTAACGTAATGCAGTCTTTGAAAACCTTGAGTGATTTTGGAACCAAGCGTGGTTTCATTTTTCAAGTTACAACTTTTCTTTAAAAAGTGTTTTCAATGTTATTAACTAATTTTTTTCAGCTCGAAGAGGCAACTGAATATGTTCAAGTGCCAGCCTTAGTATAAAAGTAAATGGAAAACATTTAGTTCGTATACCAAGTATTAAACAATAATTGGTAAAATAGTCAGAAATTATAGAATAGGCAACTGTAAGGATATAATTTTACTGAACCAAAGTTTATTACTTTGCAAGACCACGCTAATGATATCAATCATAGTAAGTTGTAGTCTTTTTACGATATTAGAACCAATAAGAGGGGTACTTGATATAATCTTGATATAATCACAATATGTGAAATGGAGGTAGAGGACCAAGGTACTTTAATGAACCCGATTAACATTGTTTGGCTGACTATAGCGCAAATAAATGGATATATATTGAAAATCAACTAACTAGAGCTTGACATATATCAAAAAAATTAACCGAACATGCTTCACGAAATTGATCATCAGATGTGTCAGGAAACTGGAAGTGTTCTGTGTAGTCCTTTGATGACTCTTAATTAAAGTAGAATGAGAAATTAAACTAACTTGCTCTCTAAAATGGCCCAGAGAGAATAATACATTTAATTCGTATCTGGTAAATTCGAGAGCCATTGTGTGGTCGTAATGAAGTTTGGAGAGTTGTTTTTCAGCCATTCTTGGTTCACTCGCGCTTTGTAAGACGTTGCTGAGTCTTGTTGAAACGTCCATGGTTTGCGACCGAAATGTTTGTTTGCCCACGGCTTCAAATCAGCCTCCAGAACACATTCCCGATACTATGTCGCATTCACTTTGATGCCAGGCTCGATGAAATCAATTGGAGAGCGCCCATCTGCGGACAGACCATCTGCGGACCATTATTTGTGGCGGATGCTGCCTCCTGCTGGTTTTGGCAATTGGCAATTGCTCAATTGGAAACATTTTTTCGTCAGAAAACACAATGTTCGGTATTTGAACGCTTTAGGCCAAGCGAAGCAACTGCTTCGCTCTCTCAAGTCTTAGTTACTTCTTTCTGCTTGCATGGGAATTTTGAAACTTGTAAGTCTTGACCTTGAGCTCATTTTGCAATATTAACAAAATATTATTGAAACTTAAAAGACTTTTAAACTATCGGATAGCCATTCGTTGATCCAGAAAAAAACCTAGAAAAAATGTATATTTACAGTTTATGCGTTAAATATATCTTTTTTTTTTTGAAGATCATTTTGTATAGTTTGCCTACATCTCGCGTTTTAACATCAATGCAACAATTTTTTGTTGGAATAACATCAAGAAGAGGGCTCCAAATAACAAAAGAAGCTTGTCATAAAGTCTAGTATATCTATAAATGCTAACTCTGATTAAGTAATCTTTCTATATCATCTGTGACTTTTGCAAAATGCATCTTTCCAAAATATTAAAAACGGTATAGGCGAATTTTAGGGGCTATATATTGTAACAAAATTCGTTAGCGCGTCGAGTGCTGTTATTCATGCTACACCTCGATTAAGGTTTATATATAAACAAACATAGATTAATACTAAGAGAACTGAGAAGAACATGAAATTTCTTTGAGATGTCTTTGAAACGCATTATAAGTGATATCCTTTGAAAGAAGCTTACAGTTCGCAGTAAATGTGGTACATGAAATATATGCGAAGTGGTGGGAATTGATGACAATCTTTTACTGAGACTTTTCTGTTTTCTCCTCTATGAAACTTTTACTTCTGGATTGTATGTTTTCCTTGCGTAAAAACAAAAACACAACACAAAGCATTTTCCTCAATGTTTTTACCTGTGGTTTTCATAAGTCTCACCATCCCACCACTTTGTGAAGACCCCCTATGTACCCTTAAGTCACTTACAGCTACCACACAAACACAAAAAAAAAAAAAAAAAAAAATACAGCTACCACACACATTCGATTGGAAAGTGGCTGCCAAATACTTGAAAGCAGATACTCGCATTTTTTTTTTTTTTTTGTTTTTTCAAATATTTCCGTAAATTTTCGTTACTTGAGTGTCCCAAATGCCCTTAGGGTCTTTGACCACCCCCTGCTGGTGTTAGCTTTAAGAATTTCATTTGATTTCGTTACAATATTTATAGCCTTTTCCTTTTACGAATTCTCTTCAGTGCACTATTCGCCTCGGATTTCGTTAACAAAAAAACGAAATAATAACAACAACAAATAATTGAACGAATGTTGATTTGTAAAACGAGTCAGTGAAATGCCGTCCACAAATACATGAATAAAGTGTATAAATAACAACAACAGTAATAATAATAACAACAACAATAATAACAGTAGCAAAAACACAAACAATAGCAATAAGAAACATCAATACATACACGAATGACAGAATTGGCAGAGGACAAGCGAACGTCATGGGCTTGTAAGGATGGGCGTCAGTGGAAGAAGAGAGCAGTGCGAATTGGAGGCGGTAGGGATAATGCAGCGACGGTGGCAACCAAATGAACAATCCAATGTGGGCAAGCGCAGAATTTTGTAAAATAATATTGCTGCTGGCACTTTGGGCCATACAACACAATGCTCTCATTTAATTTCATTTTATTTTAAACAAACAAACAATGAAATTTATTTAATAAACGTGTGTGTGTGTGTGTCTGTGTGTGAATGCAAAACTATGCATGTGTACTTGCATGCAAACGGAAATTTATTAACTGTAACAGCATTTTGTTTATCTAACATTTTTATGGCGCACAGCGGCGCTGTCGCTGTTTTGCACAGAAACACAAAAGCACAACAACAGCAACACCAAATTGATTTTTCGTACATATCATTTGACCTGCATTCGCGCTTATGTTTCACCATGTAAATATGTGAATATGCATTTACATATAAATAAACAAGTTGGTTTCTTTTTTGCGCTCACAATTTAACATTTTTGTTGAAAATAATTGAAAAGCCATCGCTGCGGTGGCGTGTTGGTAGCCGCGGCAACAGTGGCGACGAAATCGACCGGCAACAGCGCTTTGTCAGCATTTTATTTGTAGCTTCCGCTTCAGTAATAAAGATATTGATTATTTTGTTCGCTGAATTTGCACGCGCGCGCCTAAAACAACTGGGCCGGCGACCAAACAGGCCGCCAAGCTGCCAAGCAGCCTACAATTGACGCTTGCCAACACTTCTACCGGCTGTTGGCCACCAGTAGTTCAACACACACTCAACACTCGCATAGACACATGCATATATTTGGGCACGATTTGGGCATGTGTGTGTGGACTTGCCGTTGTTGCATTGATTCCCTTTTAAGCCATTGTTAGGGTTTGGTTACATTTACTAGCGGGTGTTGGTAGAATAAATGGGCAGTTAAATACCCAGAAGCATGTATGTAATTGTGGTGGTTGTAAAGAATTCGTTAAGATAACATTTTATTGCGCGGTAATTTTTAAATGAGGCGGAAACTTTATTTCCTAATGATTTTCTAGGCATGCAAAAGCGGCTAATTCAGTTTAGCAAACGAAATTTAAGACGCACTAAGGTGACGTCACTTAAATTTGTATGCAGTATAATATATTTATATGATTTCGTGTGTATGTGTGCGTTCTCAAAATCAAAAAAATCACGGAAGCGATTTACAGAAAAAAATTATGGCAAGCAGCAGGAATTTAATAAATATATTATTATTTAGAAATGCAAAAAAAAAAGATTTTAACAAGAATTGCAATCCTCTATGAAGTGAAAATATCAGATATATAACATCAGTTATACAACCAGTAATATAAAATATATTAGGTTAGGTTAGGCCATGCATAGACTAGTTTTAGACCTTTGTGATACCAGATGGAATTCAGTCACTGGATCCACAAGTAGTAGGCCTTCCTTAGAATGCCTGTGGTTGACGAAAATTTTAACAGACTCTGTGGCTTCACTATCTACACCTCTTTCAGTTTATCACTTATTTATTTCCTGTAGTTTTCTCAAAATGTCAGCCCCATTCTGTACGTGTGTGTGACGTCACCAGATAGTGACCAGTTAGTATGCTGATAACCTTCGACAGTGTCTTTTAGTGTCAATAAGAATTTTGTGTGTTTCCGATCTACCGTTTTGCACATGCCTTTTGCAGTTTCTTGGCCATTATTGGCAATCCCGTCCATTTGCATTTGTGACCTGGCACCCAGTAGAAGTGAAGTTGTTGGTTGCTGGAAATACCCAAGACACTTCTGGCCGACATGCGACACGGAGTGTGTATATGAGTAAGAAACGCAAACTATTACAAAAGTTTCAAAGCGGAATTTCCACTCATCTAAAATTAATGAAATAGAGTAAATCAGGATTATCATAAATCTAAATCTGTTTTATTGAACTCAAATAAACATAAATTTAATAGAATATACAACTTAATTATGGGCTTATAATTATGCATTTTTAAGTGAAAAGAGCTAAAAGAGGGATTATGCAGCCAAATTGTCATTTTAAAAATAAATAAATCAAGTAAAATGTATAAAATATCTAAAGTGTTCAACTGATGGATCATTTCACCCGTTTCACTGACTTAACGTAGATTATATCAACTTGCGAATTCCTAAAAATCGTATTTTTTTAATATATATTAAATATATATCTAACGCACATAAATCCAGAATATTCTCTGAAAGTTAAAATATTATCCGAGAAACTAGTTTCGGGTTTTTAACTTGGTGTAATCAGCTCCCAAAAATGTTATCGAGTTTTTCTTAAAACGCGTTTTCAGAGGCGGTAGGAAAAATTCTCCGAAACGGCTGCATCAATCTGCTGTTGAATTTCACAGGTCTGTCTTAAAAGTCTCTCTTGCCAAGTAAAAAATCCAAGGATACGTTTTTTATCCTTTTAATATAAAGATTTTCAAACTTCCGGGTGACTTTAGACCGCATATATCGGCTAATATAAATATATTGTTTAAATAAATTATCTTAGTAAGATTAAATAAAGATAAGAAAATAAGATTATTAAAAACACGCTCTTTTTCTCATAATGGTGCATTTTTGAGCTGAGATTGAATAAAATCGGATGAAAACTTGCTCTAGACCTCACACAACAAACAAGCTGTATGTACCTGAAGCTATTTTCCTGGCTTTTCCTTACTTTTTTTCAGTTTATTATTCATCAGTCTTCTGCCTTTTCAACCACACTTTTGCTTCATAATGTTCTTCAGTCTAGGTGATTTTTTGTTTTTTATTCTTTATTGCTAGATTTATTTCCTTAATGGGAATTCTCCTGAGGTTTGAAGACAATAAAATTGCTGGAAGTTTAGTTTGGAAAATATGTGATGGTTGTTTTAGTGACAGAAAATATAACTTATAATTTTTAGGAATGCTGTTAGCTTGATAGTCTACGTTTTTTCTATTTTTAATTTTTTTATTTTTTGTTAAATTTAGTTTTGAGCTTAACCAAAAACTCTTTCCTATGCAATCTTAAAATAGAAAATAGATACGTGTTGGTAATATGTGAACTTAATTATAATAGTTGGTTGGTTTTCTACATAAATTTCACTTTTGGGTTACTGATTTCGGATAGATATTGGTATTTTCGCAGCACTAACATACACATTGTTTTGTGTTTTTTTTTTTTAGTAAAAAGGAAACGCATATAAACTAATACGCTCATGAAAAGTTTCCTTCAGATAATTGATTATCACGTTGGTTGTATGGCATGTAAGCCCATCATCAGACAATGTCGTTTTGAGGATGCAACGGCACCTTAACAATGGTTTATGGATTATCAGGACGCTAAGTGTAACCACTTGGCTTATTAACGACCTCGTACCCATTCAACCAAAAGTAAGCTTCATCACCGTACAAGAATGGTAAAATTGCTTCGACTTATTATTGATAATAGATTTGTACGATTTTCAAACGTTATTCCAGGGTAAGTCTGTTCATCAAATAGTGGCACAGCAAACCGAATATATTCCCACTCACAGCTGTCAGAAAAATCAACTCTCAAAAAAGTATTGTCTGATGGAAAATCATACATAAAAAAAGGATTTCAATAATCAATAATTTATTTATAAGAAATTAAAAATTTAAAGAATTTTACAAGATTTCTTGCGCTAGTCATGGTCAATGCACATAGAAAATGGCGTGAAAATGTTAAAGAGGGTTGGTGTTGTCAGTTTTCTACCTCTTTCCTACCTGCCTTTTCCTCTATGCCTTGTTTCACCGAAATTAATAATTTTCGAAAGTTTATAGTGATTCTAATACTAAGTATTTTTATGTCTCCGAATAGCCTTGACAGCCATGTAGACTTAAGTGCAAGTATTTTATATTATAAAGTTACTCAGATTAAAGTTGCTCATACGCCATGTCCGCACGGGTACAAAGTGTAGTAAGCCTCAAATGGCCAATAAAGATTGTGAATTAGAGAAGTCTGATGTAATTTACTAAAATGACAAGCATTAAATAGCAACAATGTTTAGGATCTACTGAAATTCATGACCGCGTACTACTGTCAAAGTGTGCAGAGAAAGCTTACATGCCTTGACCTACAAACTAAGCGATGCTACAATATATGTTCGGCAGATCGATAATTTCGTTGTTAAGCACACATATAAATTTAGCGAAAGGAAATCCTAAACAAACACGACTAAAATCAAAGCTTAACTTGTCATGTAAGAGATACACACGAGTGCGCACACACACACGCGCAGCCAAAGAGCAGCAGTATATACTGTTTGTTATGTATAAGTCAATGGGCTTGGGAGCAGAATGCCAAAACTGGTTATTATGAGTAATGTCTGCAATTGAGTGCTAAGCGCTGGCGTGTTGCGGGGAGAAGGGGTGCAACTATTGCGTGTTGAGAATAAATAAAATTGGATTAAATATTGAAGGAAGCGCTCGTCTAAAACAAGGCTAAAAGCAACAAATCTCCAAATAAAAAACTCGCTACACGTGTAAGTGCATAATTGGCGTGGTCTAACTAAGTTTAAATGCTCGTCTACACGCGCTATCAGCTCCCGTCATGAGCGGCCAATGCTGACGGTAGCGCACAGACAAACTTCATTACACCAGAGAGTGCTAGCAGCAACAAGAAAACTGGAAGTAAACAGAAAGTGAGCCGCGGCAGCTGGAAGTTGTCTTCAAAGCAAGCGAACTATTTGAAAAGACCAACGCTCGCTGGCACACACGCTCACGCATTTATCAAAAACTTTGCGCCTTCAATTGCCAAGTGCAAAAGTGTGTAATGACGTAAATTATAACCGAAACTAGGTTTGGTGTGCGTTTCTGGACGTGGCGCGCAGAACTTCCCAATGACGCAAGGGAATAGTAAACAAGTAGCTTTGTGGAGAGAAAGTGCAATGCTTTGAGCACACATATGTAGCGAAGACATGTAAGTTTCATGATATTTTTCTGCGTATTTCTTCGTTTTTATTTCACTTTTATCTTCTGCTTCGCCGAAATGCCGAGATGCGATAAAAATCTCAGCAGTTGAGTACAAGTTTGCGCAATCAAAGAAGGAAGTGAGCTGGCGGGCAAATGGCATGAAATTAGTAAGCTGGTGTGTGCGCTTGGATCGTCTGCACACGCCACACAAAACGTGCGAGCTTTTCATGTGTGTATCTTCTAGAACTGTATATGGTGAAACCCTGTTAGTTGTTGTGGTGTAAGTTGTAGAAATATATTTCTCTTACTTGAGTTGCAGCAGATTTATTTTGCCTAAAACATATATGGTATATGATACTTTATTATAATATTTCTGACTCCATGAAGTACGTAAAACAAGAATATTAAAGAATTCTACTTCTAAGCGAAGTTTAAATTGTCATAGTCATACTATATACCGCCAAATTATAGAAACTTTTCGATGACAAATGGCAGAAGAAATTATCCTTTTGCGTTGCTTACACCTTCGCTGACATTATTCCAAAATAGGTTGGGTTCAGCTACCTACTGCTAACGCGTCTACTCAACGTTGCTCTATTTTACTTATTGGTTCATTTGCTAAGGGCAAATTTGTGGTTATTGCCCACAGAGTTTAGCTTTCCATACTTCCAGAAAAAACCTTTGTTCAGACTGTTGAAAACAGTTGGAGAATCGTTAGACCGAGCAGATCAAGCTAAAATGAGTCGCCACCATTTAAAAATTTTCATTCTTCTTTTGTAAGACAAGACATTAGCAGTCCGCCAACGTTAATGCATATTAAATATATGAAAAAGTTTTCTTCCTCCTTCCTTTCTTATCCTTAAATTGATTTTTCCATGTCAACATCCTCCAATACAATTATTCATAGCTCTTTTTGTTCTCCATTGACTGTAAAATTATGGACAGCTTCATTTTTGAATATATATTACATATTCCAATAAATTCCTCCACGCAAAGGCACACCACACAGTGACTTTTTGAGGATGGAATGGCGTATCACCAAGCACTAGTGTATTATGTGAGCTTCATTGTTGAACAAAAATTAAAAAAATTTATGAACAAAGAAAACCTGGATCGCATAAAGCGGACCATTATTTTAGTATTAAATTTATTTGCAAATGTTGATTAAGAAACAGCCTGTTCATTATGACATGGCTGACAAAATTGTGCTAAAATCAAATAAATCAGGAAATATCAAAAGAACTAATTTCGAAATCAATATTTTCGAATTGAAAACTCTTGGTCTAAAGTAAAAGTGAACAAGTAATAAAGTGCGGGTTCGGGTATAACCGAACATGACATACTCCTGCAAGTATTAAAGGTAGGGAAGTACCTACAGGTAAATTAATCAGCTGGAAGTTCGAAAATCGTGGTATTATGTATATAATTATAATAGTATCCAACGATTACCCTCCTCCCGCCCAACCGACGAGAGGGGCGCAATCCGCGAGCGGAATTAGCCGAGTCATAAAGGCCAGATACTTTAAAGTGTTGCGATCTTAAGCTTCTCAGTTACAGAAACAAAAATTTCAACAGCCAAAATTAAGAATTAGATTAAAGTTTATAATTTTTAAATGTTACTTGTTAAGAGTAGATAAAATATCTTTCTTAATGGTAAAGTGTGAGTCTGTTAGATCAAATGTGCTGGAATGTGAATTGAAATCATGACATATACGGCGGAACGCTTCGTTTAACTAAAAGTTTGTTCTAGAAAATTTTAAAAGTAAGTGTCTAAACTGCCTGGTAGAGCGAACGGGAACGGTAAAATTAATATCAGATAAGAGAGATGGGCTACAGACTGACCCATTCATGAGTTTTACAAGAAATATTATACCAATCATGTCCTTACGACTAGCGAGTGTCGGGAGATTTATAAGTTTTAAACGGTGAGTGTAACGGGGATTTAAACTGGAATCCCAAATGCAAATGATTTAAGGCAAAAAGTAAAAATTGGTTTTCAACGGACTCTAACTTATCCGAATGGACTTGATAACTAGGGTTCCAAAGCATAGAAGAATACTCTAACATAGGCCTCACCAGTGATGTAAAAAGAATTTTCATGGTAAGCGGATCTCTAAATACTTTAGATCAACGTTTAACAAAACCACAAGCGCCTTTAGTTTTACAAACCGTGGAAGATGCGTAAAGATTAAAATTGAGTTTGGGGTCCATAGTTACTCGCAGAATGACAAAACTGCATACTTGCTCCAACCTAAAGTTTTTATATTAGCATTTTTGAAGGTTCAATGGCATATCATTGCTATCACACCAAGAAACTAGATTGTTTAAGTCTGTTTGCAACTGATATCTTTGCTGTTTGAAGTGAATTATTTAAAAAGTTTTACATCGCCAGTAAATAATAAAACTTTTGAAAACTTAACAACAGATGCGATGTCATTAATAAATAACAAGCACAGAATTGCACCAAGTTGGCCAAGGTTGAGGAACGCCTGAAGGAACATTGGTTATGTCAGGAAAAGTATCGTTAAATATGACTTATTGAACGCTAGTCCTCTTTTACCATTTCAGAGGAAAGTTTAAAGCCCCATACACAAATACTGGTAGGATAAATTGTAAGAATTTCATCTGGGAAGTCACTGGATTGGCCTCAGTCTTTAAGAAATATGAAGGAATGTATAAATGTTTTTTTTTATTTTTTGTTGTTTAAATATATTTCTATACATCGTCTGTTAGATCTGTACAAGACAAACATAATTCTATGACGTGAGAAAAAGTGAATTTCCATAAATTCTTCCCAACTATTCCCAACTGGGTTACGGAAGTATTATGCCTTTAGAATATTACTTTTTCTTCTTTAATTCTTAAGTGGAGTGCACAGTAAACTGGTGAAGAATTATAAAACAGAAAATCATAGGTCGCTGAAGTAGTTTATTTAAGTTCTTGAAAGAGTTCCTCAGTCGCTACAAAAACGTTTGAAAGATTTCAAAAATCTATAGTGTAGAGATATCTGGGCGATATTACATAACTGGTACGGCCTAATATGCCATATGAGTTTAATAACTTCATTACAATATTCTAAAATGCATACCACATAAGCGCTGGACCACCAGGGCGCATGAGTGTTATATACATTCATTTGCACATTTTATGCCAACATACACATACAATAACATATGTGTACATATACGTTATATTTCTGTATAATATATCGATTGTTTATTAATGGATATACATATGAACACGTATACCTTCATATATCCATATGCACATTCAACGCTTGTGTTTGTTTCAAATAAAAATATACGATATACCCGTACATTTATGTATTTACCAACAACACAACTACACATTGTATAGGCAAATGAATTCACAGTTCGCTGGACTTGTTAGTCGCTGCCGTCTGCTCGGCGACCTGACTAAATGATTACAAAGGATCGCTACGGAGCCATTGTCTATCTAACTAGCGCATCACTAAGTTAACTCTGCGCACGAAACTGGGTTGGGTGATGAAATTTAGTTGATTGGTTCGTTGGTTGCGCGCTTGATTACTCCATTAATGTCCCGCATATTCATACTCGGCTAAATATGCTATTCGGCTTTACAAGCGCTCTTTCGGTTGTATGTAGAGATGTGCACAAGTTTGTAGAGTTGTGTGAAATCATCTTTATAGACAGGCTTAGAATGTACCAGTGAAACTCTACAATGTTTAAATTGTTTTCGTTATGCTTATGCGTATTTTTAGCTGAAGCTATTTAGTAGGAGAAGGTTGCGTATGTAATCCATAAATAAATATTAGGTTAGGTCATTGTTGTTACTATGGAAATAACTGAATGGGTAAATTTGAAAAAGACGATTTTCGGTTGGAAGTTCTTTTGGAATTATTTTAGATTATTTACGCCATATGGTAAAAATATTCAAGTATGCGAGCTTACATCTTAAGAAAAATTGAGGTCAGCTAAATTTAACTAAAAGAAAAGCAACTCCTTAAACTTCTAGTACTAAGCATATAATTTCATTATGTCACTTGCACACACTGACCTTCTTTCGGTTATTCAATTTTATATTTTTAATAATAAATCATGAACATTTCAGTCAATGCCAGGTTAGAGCTGACTTCACCCGCTAAAAATAACCACTTTTTTATGACTGTTACCCACTTATTCGCTACTTGTCCTAATTGACCATATGCATATGTATATACATAAATTACATGTAATGTCTATTTATGCTTGCAGGCAAAGAAAACACTCATAGAACTGAGACATAGATTTGAGGTAAGGATAAGTACTGCCTTCGCTACCTTGATTTTCCACTACAAAATGATTGCATGGCGCCATTTATTAGTGATTCATTTATGTCGGCTATGCATGTAATTAAGTGTTGTTCGAAAAGTTGAAGCGTGCAAGCCGAAATCCACTTATTGACCGAAAATAGTGAAAGAGCACGAAAAATTTCAAAGCCAAACGCTTATGGATATTACAAAATATGCTGGGAATTTCACACCAAACTCATTACACAGCCTTTAGACCTGCCGCCACTATGTAGTTGCCACTTTCGTTGTGGTTGGTGGAACGAAATAATATATGTATATATATACAATATATATACAGGGTGGCTGATGAAAGCCGCTACCAAAACAAAAATTAAATAACT
>NW_017537245.1:42326-160245 GCF_001853355.1 Bactrocera latifrons | reverse complement strand
TTTTTTGCATATTAACTGAGACACTGAAACAAGAATTTGGATTGTCCGCCACTATCACGCACTGGAGTCCGTAGTTGGACCATAATGAGACTTGTAAACGATTTTGGCGAGCATGGCACAGTCAACAAAAGACCTTACCATCGGAATCCTTCAGCTCGAATGGAGGAAACAATCGTTGCTGTAGCTGCTGCTATACAAAACAATCCACGTGTTTCGACAAGAAGCTAATCTGCTCAAAGGGGTGTAAGCAGCAGTCATTACAGTCAATTATGTACAAAGATTTGGACTTATTCCCATATAAAATGCTGCAGACTTGCCGATTTGCTTGGAATTTTGCCAGAAGATGCTTCAAATGGTGGAAGAGGATGGAAACATGTTGAACTGTCTCTTCATGTCTGACGAGACCCATTTCGATTTAAACGGCAACATAAATAAACAAAATTGTCGAATATGGAGTGCTTCCGACACACAGATATTCCATGAGACGGAATTGTATCCACTTCGTGTCACAGTGTGGTGTGCAGTTTCATCACGCTGCATTGTCGGGCCGTACTTCGTCGAAGAAAACGGTTACTGGAGACGAATGAGAATTTCTTTCAACTCTGTGTGGTTTCAGCAAGATGATGCAGCTCCTCACATAGCTCAACCTGTTATGACTGAATTGCAATGAAAATTTCCCAATAAGCTGATATCCAGAAGCTCCATATTCCGTTGGCCACCCAGATCGCCTGACCATACTGCACCTGACTTTTTCTTGTGGGGTTATTGCAAACAGAAAGTCTACAAAGCAAAACCAACAAATTTGAATGAACTAAGGCAATTCATTCGAGAAATAATTGCGGCTATTCCTCATCTCTTCAAGCAGTAATGAACAACTTTTTGGTAAGATGCGCACATGCATCAACGAGCAGGGGGGAGCATTTAAATTGCATTATTTTTAAAACTAATTAAGCTATATTTAATAAAATTGAGTGAGCTTTAACATGAATAAAAGAAAAATTAATTCCATACACTGAAAAAAAATGTTTGAGTTTCTTAATCTTGCAAAATTCATCAGCCACCCTGTATTGTATTATGTAAACAAAAAAGGGACAACAATGGCAAAAATGCACAGAATTTTCAGTATTTGAATGCCGAGGGTCACATGATATTTCACATTCAATCAACCAAATACCACACACAATGCCGATTTTACTTTTCGTAAGTAAAGACTTCTGACCGAAGATTACATGGGCTGAAGCACATGCACACAGCGCGAAAAAAAGTAAAGAAGCAGAGAAGAGCAAAAAACTAGCTTAGTTTGACTACACGTACATAAATAGGTGCATAGAAGCAAATGGCTAAATTTAAGAGCGAAAAAATGGCTGTCCTTAAATATTATACACACAAATCCCATAGCAGCACATAATCACCACTTAAGCAGATGTAGAGCAGATACGCACTTATATGGTATGTATGAGGTGAGCAGGAAATGACAACCGTTGCGCACACTTGCAATGCACATCAATAGCAAACAACAATTAGAGCAGCAACACAAATTCGCATGAGCTTTACTTACAAATGAGAACAGGCGTGTGAAGAGCAAAATGAAACTGCGTAAACTGCAGAGATGCTTTAAAAAGCTTACACGCACACATAACCACTTACTCTTTATATACACACATAGTAAATGTGTTAGCTTAGCTAGGAAAAACAAGCAGAAAAGTACTTAAGTAGCCAACGGCAGGTCCGTCCAAAAAGTGTTTCTATGTTTATCACACAAGAGGATTACTTTTGGTTAGAACAAACGCTTACGCGTGGGACAGAATTACTTTTGTAGCTCGGTATAAGTATATTCAAATACATTTCAATACACGGAAATACATATATTCTAATACATATACGAGTATATGTAGACTTAAGCACGCTTTATTTGTGCAAGTACTAATTTAAATAAGGAAAATAAGGAAATAAAGTGTTACTAAGCATACAAAGTAATTTTTACTTAACGAGCAGGAAAGTGCGGATTCGGCCTAATACCCGCAGCCACCGGAGAAAAAGTTTCGGCGCAGCAGTATTAAGCAGACAGATTAAGAAAATAGCTAAGTATACAGGCAGACGGCTAATTTGTGTGCGCCACAGTAATTTGGAGAGTTGCCGTAGCTGTTATAAGGTAATTTGTACACATATACTTTTTTGTATATATGTATATGCGCATTAAGTACAGGTACACGCAGCACATAAGAGACACCTAAAGTACGGATGGTGAAAAGATTTTTTGTGCGAAAACTTTGGTCAGCTGCACATTATTTATTTACTTTCTTAATAATTAGTTATTCCGTTAGTGAAGAAAATATATTTCGGTACTTATTTTTTGTTTCACGATATTATAACAGTATTTTCGAGTATTCTCTTTCTCGAGAACACAGCGTAAAATATACCAAAGCAGTTTAAAACGGTGGAAAAAAAGTGAAAGAAAAAATCATTCTGAAAGCTAACTTCGATTGCCGACCGTTCATAATCTCAATGCTCTTTAAGGAGTTATATACAGTTAGAATTAAAAAAAATCTTTTTTTTTCGTAATGTACATATATTTAAGAATTCACACAGAGATTTCATATCATTCCACTGAATATTTTCAAAGTCACTGGCAAATTTTAAAAGACTTTTCAGAGGGCTTGCAAGTATAAAGTCAAACTGTAAATACGTTTTACAACCCGATAACGGCAAAACCGACAAATTTTAATACGAGCCTCTTAAATATATTTTTTAGTAATCATACAAAACTTTTTTTCTTATCCGTAAATATTCTTATATAAACAATTTAAGGCCGTAACTTTGTTCAAAAGTGGATTCTTTTGTTTGGGTTTTACTATCAGAGGATCAAGTTTAGAATATAGTGGTCACCGCAAAACGTGTCTTTTTGAGAGAAGCTAACGGAGTTTAGGCATAGTTCCTTTCCAAATAAATATTTTTACTACTACTAAGTCTAAGTCTAAGGTTTTTGCATCAATAAATTTTAAGGTTTTCTCAAAAACATTCTTCAAAATTATTTTTCCGGCTTTTCAAATATATATAAACCCTTACGATATTTAATAAGAGACGAAACATATCTTATAGCATTGAAGGAAATGTAGAGCTCTGTCAGTGCTCGATAATAAATATCAAAAACAGTATTGCTGCAGTTGATCGTGAAAGCAAAAGTGAGAGACATTTTTACTAAACCTGCATTCATAGAGTATAGTAGATGAAAGTAGGGTAGAACTTGAGAGGAAAGAGAGGAAAGTAGAGTACAGCAGAGCACAGTAGAGTAAAGAAGAGTAGAATATAGTAGCATAGAGTAGATTAGAGCAGAGTATATTGAAGCAAAATATTTGGTTGTCAAATATCTTCCTATCCGCTTTTTTGTCTTTTGAATTTCGCGGTTATGCATAAAGCGCTACAGAGCTCTTATCTGGCAATACTATATATCTTTGAAAGGTTTTGGCATAACCTACAAAACAACAATAGGCATGTTTAGTTTGGATATTGCGTTCAAAAGTTATAGACGTGTAAACATGGAGTTCACTAACCCCGAATTCGCGCTATTTTTAAGTTTTCCTTCGTTAAGGGCAATTCCGCTAGAGAACGTTTTGTCAGAATAATGGTGTTTTGGGGGATGGTGCTTTATCAAACGACTCCATAGATAAGCCAGCCGGCGGAAGAACTGTGACGACGAATACCGATCATCTCGTGACATTACCCAAGAGATGGGAGTTAGTCACCAAACCATTTTATACTATCAGCAAAAGGTTGGATACACAAAAAAGCTTACTGTTTGGGTGCCGCATGATTTGACGCAAAAAACCTCCTGGACCGAGTCAACGCCTGCAAAAGCTGCTGAAATGGAACGAACTCGACCAATTTTTGAAGCGGATGGTGACTGGCGACGAAAAATGGATCACATACGACAATATCAAGCGAAAACGGTCGAAGGCCGGTCAATCGTCTCAAATAGTGGCCAAACCGGTATTGACTCCCAAAAAGGTTTTGCTGTGTGTGTGGGAGTCACCCACTACGAGCTGCCCCCATATGGTCCCATTCTAACATCTACTACGAACAACTGGACTGCTTGAAGCTGGCGTCCAGAATTGGCCAACAGGAAGGGTGTAGTGTTCGCCAGGACAACGCCAGACCACACACTTAGTTGATGACTCGTCTGATGTAACGGGATCTCGGAAAAGAGGTTTTATCGCATCGACCATATAGCCTGGACATAGCGCCAAGTTCCTGCCCATGGCGAACGCCCTTGTTGATGTAAAGTTGAACTCAAAAGAGGCTTGTGAAAAGTGGCTGTCCAAGTTCTTCGAAAATAAGGAGGCGGTCTTCTTCGAGGGAGTATTATGAAGTTGTGTTCTGGATGGAAACATATTATCGAATGAAACGGCGCCTTTTTGCACTAAATCCGATCACTGTTGACAACATTTGACAACACATATATTGTTATACATGTTCGTCTGTCTGTCCGGCTTTCTATACGCGAACAAGTCTTTCAACTTCTGTTTTGTCAATGATACTTGATTAAAATTTTTGTTTGATATCCCTTGATTAGACATATAGGTCTCATATAAGCTTATTGTTCAATATCAAGTTCTTATATAAAACAGATTTTAAATTGGCAAGGTATTTTCATTCAATTTGGGCCACACTGTATTATATTATTGGGCCACACATAATTAATTATTTTATAACCTCTCATGATATAAGTAAAGCACACGTGTTCATAGCGTGGGTGCGGCCAAAATTACCGCGCATTCATGCTTACAATATTTTTTGTCTCCTGTGATTGAAGCTAAACCGAATCAGTGTCGCATTTTCTTGGTTTCGAAATAATGTTTGTTTTTCAATTTTAATTTAAGATTTAAATAAATAAAGTAGCTAATCCTCAAAAATCACGTAACAATACATGTTTGAGATTAATTAAATTTTCACAGGCGACAAATACACTAGGTATTGTGTATATGAAGAGCATATGTCGTATGCCACAAGAAATAACTGACCACTCCATACTTTTCACTTGACATTAATTGGTTGAGCATAAAGGTATTAAATGAAATTCCTTCAGAAATTTACTAAAACAGCTACAAATACGGAATTTCTATTAAAGCAAATAGCTTAGTGCTGAGGTGAGTAAATACGGGCACATAAAAGTAAGCGTACCAGCAGGCCAGCTGCGGTCGCACACCTGCTGTTGGAATTTTTATGACACCTTGTGGATATTTCCACTATGGTTTGGTATAAATGACATGCTCTTTAGCTAATTAGTTACTTGTATAGCATGTATTTAGGCGCACAAACAGACAGCCGTGACAGCATAAGTATATGCTATAGCTGTTTGTTGGGTAAAAACAATCAAATTTCAATTAGCAAATGTTGGAGATATCTTCATGGGTATTTCTTGCAAGACAGGTGAAAAGGATCCAGGCTTTTGTATATAAACAAGACGAGAGACCAGCTGTGAAGTAATTTAAATATAAATTTATATGTAGTGAGATTATATGGTATGGAAAGAGCTTGCTTATAGCCAAATAATACTAAAAATTAGTACATATATTACTAATCATATCCAGGCAAGTTTTAAAACCTAAAAGACGATTTTCACAATTGTTTAACAATTTATAAGCGGGTTCGAAAACCCTACACTTTTATTGTTCTGGTTTTTAAACAGAAATTTTACAGTTTTAATATTAAAACCTGTAAAATTGCATATAGTCTTCCAAACAAGCCACGGATATTTATAAGGCGCCATCTTATATGACTCTAAAAATTATACCGTTTTGAAATTTTAACCAACAATTAATTTCACTTTTAAATATTGGTAACAAATATCGTTAGTAAAATTTTAACCCTTTAAAACTCATGCTCACTGCTTACTTCTACCCTCTGCTCGTTCATTTATTTTGGAATAAAATATAAAATTTAATTTTAGATATTTATAATGACCTTGAGTTTATAGCTAGTAGACTTAGGCTAAGTACAGATTTATGATCGACAAAAACTTCTTTGTTAATTTTTTTTGCAATTTGAATCCCACTGCAAGCAATAGATATTCACGTCGGATGAAAAGTAAATGTCTTTACTATATAAAATAGTATAATATATAAGCATATAGCAGACAAATTTAATAACTGCATATATATTAATACAGTTACGTAGCTGAACCTTTACCCTTGCTAGTCGTCCTTGTCTCTGTGGCATTCAGAGAAGCTTCTACTATACACTTTTATTTAGAATACAATAGAAATTCTTAAAACACTTTCATGCATTTTGTTCACAGCTCGTTGACTTTGTTTCGCCACTTCTTGAAGCAAGAGCTTATACGAGTACACTAACACTTTGGCAACAACACATGAATTTATACTTTTATGGCCGCATGAATGTGGGTGTAGTTGTGCGAGAATATACGTCTGCATGGAGTGAAAGCAACGACCAAAGTCAAATTTGTACAGATGAATATAAAGAAGCTTGAAACTACGAAGAACTGTTGTGACTGCGACTGTATTTATAGTGAAGTGTTATGCATGCGTTAAGATAAACAGGGTGAGACTTCTGCAGGCAGTTCATTTCTATGCATCTCTGGGTAAGTTTGGAATACTTAAACAGAAGGAGGTTTGACTGAGTCATTGAAGCTGGTTATTTTAGCGGCAAAAACATTCCTCAAGTAGTCTGGAGGAAAGCAAACTAGTTGTTAGTTCTTGATCAAATAAACCATAAAATCGGTTTCATCGGAGAGGGTTTATATAAATGTTTTAGATATATCCATGCGTGGCTCATTGGCCCAACAGATTAACCTAACCTAACCTAAACAGTAACTCTAACTTATTATATTTAAACTGTAATTATGTTTTCAATTCATTCTGTGAAATGTCTACAAAACTGTGAGTAATAAATAAAATACATTATTTTTATTTCTTATTCACTGGCACGCCACAACAAGAGCACGCCATTAGAAACTGCTTGTTGCTATGTGCGCCAATTGGAGATTCCAAGCGAAGCCAGGTCCTTCTCCGCCTAGTCTTTCCAACGTTTTCTTCGTCCATACGGATGACATGACCCAGCTAGTGTACGCGCTGTCTCTTACAGCTCATTATTCTATCGAATGCGATATTCGCTGTAGCCAATGCGCAAAGCACCATAAATCTTCCGCAAAACCTTTTTCTCGAAAACTCGTAACGTCGACTCTTCAGACGTTGTTGCCGCCCGTGCCTCTGCGCCATATAGCAGGACGGGAATAAGGAGTGACTTACAGAGTTTGGTTTTCGATCGTCGAGAGAGGATTTTACTTTTCAATTGCCCACTGAGTCCGAAGTAGCACGTGTTGGCAAGACACTGGATATCAGAGCAGAGAACTATCCCACGGTAGTGGCGCACATGGGGGGTTTCCACTTAAATTCCAATCGTTGGACATGATTTTATCGGACCACTTATAAAATATCTATATATATAAGAAAAATTTGCTCAGATCGCATCATTATATTATAGCAAACAAGTAAAATATTTTTAGAGGAGAAGGAATAATATTTCTATAATTTGTAGAACTCACAGCTCAAAAAAATAATAATTACTTGGAAGCACAAAATTTAAGAAAATAGATTTGTGTAATCAATTAGGTGCGCATTGCCGAAAATGACTAATTATCTGCGAAATGACCGAGAGCTAATTAAAAAACGATACACCAGTTTGTTCTTGGGAGAAATGTAACTGTGCTGTTTAAATGAAACAAAGCCAAAGACCAGCAGCAAATTTGCCATCAGACATTCATTAACTAGCACAATACTATACATACATATATAGAGGAAATAATTATAATTTAGTATATACATAGGAAACCTTAGCTCCACGCAGATTTCCGTATTAGCACATAGAAAACAGTTTTATTGTAGTTCCTTGCAGATTTTCGTATTTAATTCACACGATTTAATAATGAATCGCGTGGGCTAGGAAATGCAATAGAAAATAAATTAACTATTTATGCTACAAACGCATATAGGCTTACAACTATATAGCGACTTGTTTAATTTGGTAGCAGAAAACACGCTACATTTGCAAAACGCCATTAAATAATCAATAACTTAATCTAGACCCTTACCGCTGGCGCTGAAGTTCTTGCTGGCAATGTCATTCGCCTAATGTAAACAATCAATCATTCAACAAACTAGCGGAAAGAACGGAATAATTGCCTAAAATGCTAACTGTACTACGTCAGATGTCAGCAGGTGGGCCTAAAAGTGGCATGGAGTGGACGATATGAATAAGTGATATAATACCGAGCTTAAGCGGAAATTTAATAATGTTTAATTTACTTGGTATCCAATTGATTGCTCTCTGGTTAGGGTTTAGTTTCTTAGTTTTTGGCTGTTCTGCCAGCTGTGCGATTGACGTTTTGGTTGCCTAATTAGTATTTTACATGTGTCGTGAACTGGCTAGCACTTATTTCGGCAGGAGGTGAACAGCAGGAAAATATCGTAAACCATTTCCTCCATCTCAGTTTTTAGAAATGAAAATGCTCAATTCACGTCAAGATTTCACGTAAGTGATTTTGGAAGTGAAATTTCCTCTTATTATTACAAAAAGCGTCAATCCTTTCTCTTTCGTGTATCTTTTACCGAATTCAACTTCGATAGCTTTAATAATTTTTTCTACACCGATATGACTTAACCATCTGAACAGAACTTGACGTTGAAATACACGTTGACAAATACAGACAACGCACTGATTTCGAGTCTACAATTCACTACGACTAAACCCGTCATTTAGGAGTGCCAATTCATGTATGCAGAGCTCACTTCACATACATAACAGTGTTGCAAAGGGCATATTTAGGAGTGCAAGGAATCAAAACATCTAGGGGGACGAACTGAAAATATTTACTTATTGGAAACTTTTGAATCCCATAATAAAGGAAGTGAGCTCCATTTATGGTCTCTACGAGCGATAGGAACTTATGCTGAAAAATCCACATAAAATAGCTTCTATGTGGAATACAATCAGATTGCGATCTTAACAACCCAGTCTACAAGGTTCCTTACAAAGTAAACAGGAATATACTTAGCGCCCCCTGGAGGCGCCATCTATAGGTCGACTTGTACGTTACAATTTGCTATCTCTATTTATTGTCCAGTGAGAGTTTCATGACATTTCAGCTATAGGAAGTAAAGTAATTGCGTTTTAAGTGTCAGTATGTTTGTGTTAAATGACGATCAACATGTGGGCAAGTCACAATCCGTGATCACCGGAAATTCGATCGAAACTGTGCGGGAAAAAATCAAAAAAAAAAAAAAAAAAAAAAAAAAAAAAAAAAAAAAAAAAAAAAAAAAAAAAAAAAAAAAAAAAAAAAAAAGAAAAAAAAATGGAATTGAACATCTTAAAACATCGACTTATCGCATTTTAACCGAACATTTGGGCTTACGAAAAGTGTGTGCCCGGTTTGTTCCGCACAAATTGACTGACGACCAAAAATTGCTCAGAATCCAACATTCCAAGGACATCATTAAAGAGATCAAAAAGAACATTTTAATCATTAACCACTCCCCGTGTTCACCAGATATGGCATCAGCTATGCAAATATGGCGGCAAAAAACTGTAAAATGCATGTATCAGCTACTATGGAAGATATATTCGGATGAAAACATGCCCGATGATAGGAACCTAAATAGGCTCTGCCGAATCCACAATCTGCTTCAATTATTTTGGGATACAAAATGAAGATGTCTTTCGACAAACCAGACTTACACTTTGTACTCGCCTTAGTTTCAATACAGAAGCAGTAATGGTGGTTAAGCACGCACTTGAGTTCCACAAGGAAATATTATACTGAATACTGAATTTTTATGAAATTATTATTATGTTTTGAATGATAAACTTTTCGATCTCATTAATTAACACCTCGACCTCGACCTCGACCTCGACTTCGGCGCGTCAAATACTTTTATAATGCTCGGATGGACTTGAGCTTTACATTACCTAAGCAAAGTGTTTTCTTGTTTTTTCCAATCAATCGCACTAGTCTATTTTTAAACGCAGTTTGTTATTTAAAACCAATAGCATTTCTTCTTCACCAAATCGCAACAAAATTTTAGTTAAACTTCTAATTCAACTTCAAGAAAATATAAGTAAACACATACATAAATACTTTATATTTTATCCCAACTAATTTCCATAAAATATGTTCTTGAATTTGTATACTTTGCATTGGCTTCCTATATATCCAACGGTCTTTTCCAACATAGTCTCGTTTTAAAGTTTTCTTACTTATTTGATCTTTTTTATTACATTTTCGCAATTCTCATTTTATTTTGCTGTATTCTTTGCAGACTCTTATTGTGTTGATTTTATCTGCCAAAATGAGATTTTCTCTGGTCTTGTAATCGTATTAATGCGTTTGCTTGAGAAAGCTGGCTTGTCACCGACGTGTCGCGTCGCCTGTCACACGACAGCAATTTCTTTTGTATGCACAGCAGCAAATTTACATGAAATCCTTTTTCGGCAATTTGTGCGTGCTTAAAGATTTTAAAACATGCGATACGAGTATTCATTGACATGTGAATGTTAACCGCTTTTGAATATATAATGTGTGTACTTATTCACATACACATATGTAAACATGTTATTGTGTATTTAATTTCTATACATTTTGCATTACGACATTTCTTATTCATTGTAGAATATCTATATAAATGGCTTCGTGCTTATTATTTGTTGAGTTTGATTTACCTTTTCTGATAACTCTATTTGCTGGTGCTTGAATTTCGTATAAAGTCCATTGATTCACAGCTGTAAAATAAAGTTAAAATATTTTCTATAATTTTTAATCTTAAACCTTAAAATTAAATAATTCATAAATGTCATTTATATTTACAGTTACATTATTTTTCATTTTATGAGTTTAGGACATAGAATTAGTGAATAAAATTCTAATTAATTTGAACGCATCTTTTCAAAGCGGAGCTTTTGCAACTCTTGCAGCGTTCCATATTTCTGTAAGGATAATACCAATACCAGAATCGGCTTTCATTAAGCATGTCTTTAAGAATATTATTTAATAAAATATATAGGAAAATCTGAGTAAAGCCGTCATATAGCAAATATTGTGAAATTCGTTTTTTTTTTTTAAGTGCTTTTGTGCGAAACATTAACAAGTTTTAGTGAGTTAAGTAGTTGAGCACTTTTTGCTATATCAGAAGAAGAAGCAAGTCTTTAACATTATAGATTTATCGAAAACGGCAGAATCGAACCACGTAACAAATTATGCTAGAGAAAAACTCTCACTAGGAATAGGCTATTATTCTATCATCATGTTGGTCAAGTACCACATTAGACATCCTCGTCCAATGAAATTAAATTGACCGCACTACTAGAGTGCGTAAGAATGCTAACAAGATTCCTGCTGAAAACAACGCATTTCTGGCATAGACGCAGTCACCTCTGGGACACCAGAAAACATACTCCTGCAATGAAAGGAAGACGAAGTCTGGTTACCAGCAAATGAATCCACTTAGAGAACAATAACCTTTAAACCATAGGTTTTTCTAAGCCGCTTTGATTTGGCTGGTTTAAGCGAAGTGTTGTGACAACAGGAGACGGCACCGGTCGCAGTGCATTCTTCTGATTTCGATCAATATATCTATCTATGCATTAAGACCACTTAAAAAGTATTAGCTTTTCGAGTATCATGATTCGATTGAAGCGTTAACAGCTCAATATTTCATTTCATCGGTTTTTCATTTTGCCAACCTTCGCTATTTTTCGCTGAATTTTATTAACTTGGACCATATTCCACCGATTAATAATCGATTAATAATTGATAAAGTCACCATTAAGCAGGTTGCAAAAGTGATGTCGTGAATTAAACGAAAAGGCCACTACGACATCAGCCGCTGCCTTACAATTTTTCGTACAATTTAATCAATGTGCATACGAGTTACGCTTTAGAGTCAATATTAGGCATAAAGATCATTGCATTTTCTATATGAAAAAAAAAGGTAAGCTGAGGATCCATCTCCTTCATTATATAATAATAGAATTCGTTAAGATTTTATTGAAGAGATACTGAAAATATATGTGCTCTCACCAATACATTTCCACTTTAAGAATATTTACAAAATATGACTAAAGTTTCAGACCATTTACAGTTGGTCTTAAAATGTATACTACTCGCATATGCAAGAATAAACACTTCATGCGCCACAGACATTTTCTTACAATTTTCAGAAGTTTTTGCTTTTACGACCAAACTTGAGCCTGATACGCGCTGACAAGTTCATATAACGGCAGATAACTGAATTTCCGACTTTCTATAGATACATGCGGAATGCATGCCATTCCGAAGTGTATGTGGTCTATATTTATTTTGGCATGCATGAAGTAGAATGTGTACTTTAAGTGTGTTTGCCAGCGACGCAGTAATGGCTGCGTGTAACATGTTTATATATTCACAGCCATCAACACCAATGAGGCTATTGTGCATGTGACAACAGTTGAATATAAAGCAGCGTCAAACATATACAAACAACTACAACGTTTGCAAAGTAAAGAATATATGAAAAATATTGCTCATACGCCAGGGAGCACCAAACTCATATCGGCGACAACATTTGTGATTTTACTTGCCAGGGCAGAGCGAATATTTACGAAAACGTCAATGAGGAGGTGCAAGCATCAGCCGCCAACAACAAAAATAACAAACCCGCTAATGTGACAGTGAACAACGAGCCAGACGCAATGACAGGCGCAGCGGAAGAGCTTTTGTTGATTTAAAAAATGAAAGGAGCTGAAATGAAATAAAGTAAAAAGCCACAAACATGACCTCGTTAAATGTCTGACAAGAGTTGGCACATGTGCGCCGCGAATGCGCCTATGCAAGCGTGTAAATGTAATATTGCATGAACCCAAGTGTGTGTGTGTGCGTATGTGTATCAGCGACCGCTGTCATTGGGGTCGCTGATGTTTAAATGACATTCAGTCATTCATTCACTCGGGCAAGCAGTCAAAAATACTCATATAAAGGCACAAAAAATGCATTAACCAAACAATCAGTTCGTCAGGTCGTCAGTCAGTTAGTCATTCAAGTGTGGAGTATTTGCATGCCTCTCAACTGTCAAATTTAGCAAATTTAAATTAATTCTGGCAGTCAGCGTCTACGCACGTACTCATGCGCTTGTAACGATAATGATATATGTTTATATAAACACACATCTGCTGACGTATCATTTATCTTCAGCGACGGAAATTCGAAATAATCGAGTTAAAGAAATCTCGCTTTTAAAGCGAAAAAATCTTTTTTGATGCAAAAAGTGTTACATTTGAGCGGAAATTAACGAGAAATAGCGTTCAGGCATGAATTTGAATACAGTAATTGAATTTTTGCATCTGTTTTCTCTGCATACCTTTTCTATAAGGATATTCATCAGTGTTGCCTCTTTTACACAGATTACTAATAACGGTACTAAAGCAGATTTACTGGTGAATATATGTTATAAAAATACTTGCGCAAATAAATTGAACGGTAAAAAACAGTACACTTAGGTAGCTGAGGTCTCTGCCGGTCTTCTAAATCACTGCGCGGATATGGAGCGGAAAGTAGTATGAGCGTATAACTAAAGGTCATTGAACTTATTGACTAATGATTCAAAACTGTATGCGATGATCACATGCACAATTTACTTAAAGCCAACAAATTTCCTCCCTTCTTGGATAACTTAACGATGCTAGACTACCACACTCGTTCCCAGCTGTTATAAAAAATAAAATTTGTGAAAATTTAATCCATTCTTACCATAAAAATATAATATTATATAAAAAAACATTTTCCACAGATTTTAAAAACATATCTCACACATTAATCGATATTTTCGGCAAAGAACAATTATTGTTCGATTCTGACAACTTTTATAACAGATATCTCCAAAAATTAGTGTTAGTTATATTTTCATATACTTTTTTAAGGCTAATCCCGGCTTCGAAAAACATTTTCCAGAAAACGAATAATAAATTTCGAGTAAAAGCTCGAAGAAAGAAGAAAAAAGTTATTTGTATGGGAGACATATGTTATAATTGTCTGAGCTTCTTTAGTTTCACTGTCAATGTTAAGTACATATCAGAGGACTTTTCAGCAAAATTATGAACTTGGAGTTTTTAACATGAAAATGAATAAATAATCGGTTTAATGTAAATACATTAGAAGTTATTCAATATTTTTGCTTTTGCGAAAGTCATCCTACAATCTACTAAACTAATGGAGCTTAGACTGATGACAGAAGAAAAGTAGGCATGGTACGGCGAAGGATACGACTTAGTTTGGAGGATATGCTTAGCTTTAGAGTTTCGATAGATCAAAACTTTTATTATATTTTCTCGATTCAGGGCATTTTGGTAAAGATTTATTATCTATATACGGCTGTTGTTCCAATAAACCATTTTATATTTAAGAAAGTTCAAAATATTATGTATTGTCCTAAGCGTCCCTTTCTTGTTATTAGTTTGCTTAAATTGCTCTCCATGAAAATAAATATATATTATATTTCTAATTAAAGTTTGCAACACATATAACTATATATAAACTTTGCTATCGGCCATAACTAACAACTGAAACAATAAATTGAAATACTCTTTCAAATAATTTCTTTAAATACAAATATCTTAAAGAATTCAGCCATCACTCGAATACTTCACTCACTTTCTTATTTGACCTTACAGAAGCCAAGTTACGAGTACCTTCCTTATTTCCTCATTTGCGCAAGTGAAGCAGACGAACTTCGTTCGGAGCTAATGAGAAGAACTTTAATTATTTTTGAGTGTGCGAAGTAGCGGTGCCACAAGGCAAGTGCTGTAAACAGCAGCAACACTTCACTCACCACACCCGTCTGCCGGTATTTTCCTTAATGGTTTCCTTATTCATTTATGCTTAAATTGAAAAATTGTTTATTATGACTTTTTTGTTGTCGCTGCAGGCCATTAAATTTAATGTGCGTACCCTCCTTTGAAATTTCTTTCTGCAAACCAGTGCCTCATATTTGTTAAGTCTGCAGAACAAAATTTTCTTACTCATCGTAAAATCTTTGCTGGAGGAGTTTTTGTAAATATTTTACTTCTGGTCCCTTTATGATATCTTTGGCTACAATAATATAGTATACCTTATCCCTTTGATCTGCTGGTGCTAGTTAAGGAGGGAGTCTGCTTTAGAAGCTTCAAAAATCGGTTTCTTGAAGATTTTTAGGAGGAAAAGAAATATTTGACTAAATCTAAATTTCTAGGGCTTACAGCTATGTATTTAAATATCACTCAAACATTTTTTGGATACGAAATCTCTGATATTCTGCCTTTGAGATGCAATTACCCGAGGCATCTCTCATGTGCATTTGTCGGACGGCGGGCAGGATGCAGGTCGCAATTTCTATCGAAAACAAAAGATTCAAAGAGATTCGCATTTTTTTATAATTTATCTTCTAGTTAAACTAAAAAACTTGTAAAGTTTTACAATTTTTTTTTAGAAATTGGACAAAAAGCAGTTTTTGACTTGTCTGAAAAGTAAAAATAAATTGATAATTCAAATTCCCCTAGTATATATTAAGAAAAAATTTACTCCAGGAGGAGTAGGACTCTCCTTAATTACAGTGCCAAATTTGCGGAAAATTTTGTCCAGTGATTCAATTTTATCAAAAATACGAGCATAGTCTGGTACAAAGCCTTCAAGGACGGTCGAGAGATCGTTGAAAACATGACTCGTTCTGTATGAACTTCCATCACTTCAACTGATTAAAATATTTAAAAATTTAAAGATATTGTGATCAGATTCGTCAGGCAAGAAAGTTTGACATCTATCGTGAGTTTGTTCGAATGATTTTGGTGGATATTTTGGGTATGAAACGCGTTCCAGCTCGTCAGGTCATGTTTTTTTTTTTTTTTTTGATGTACATACGTGGCTTGGTGCATCATGAGTTGGTTCCGGAAGGACAGGCGGTCAACAAGGAAAGTTTGCGTAAGAACGTCCGTCGAAAACTACAGGAGTTGTGAAAAAACAATTCTTAGATTTTACAATACGATAATGCACCAACGCATCGATCCACGATTGTGACCGAATTTAAAGCCAAAAACGCAATGAATATCATCGATAAATCACCGTTATGACCAGATTCGGCTCCATGTGACTTTTTGTGTTCCCCAAATTGAAATTGCCGCCTTGTGGAACCCGTTCTTAGTCGACTAAGAGATAAAATAAAATTCGCTGAAGGGACTGAAAGCCATCCCAAAAAGTGCTTATGAAAAACGTTCCGAGGACTGGAGAAGTCATTGGAATAAGCATATTACATCGAGTTGGGATTGCTTTGAATGCAACAAAATAAATATTTATGAATAATTAAATATTTTGCGTTTTATTTACAACCTCCGTACACTTTTTTGTCACAATAAACATATCGACGTAATTTTCTACGCCGATTGGTTTTAGCTAATGGAAAGAATCATTGAGTGGACAAAATTAGTAGACTCTGTAGCTCTGCTGATGTCATAGGAAATTTTGTGCATATGATTTGCTAATAAGTCACGAAAGCTTAAACTCTCTCCTTAACCATTTAGTATAGTTCTGGCCATGTGATATGTGACATAGGTAAATGTTGCTGGTAGAATCGAGCTGATTGAAAGCACAACAAAGAAGTTCGTATTTCGAATTTTATTAAAGCAACAAATGAAACACGAAGGAGTGAACTTTATCACCCACACATAAGCGACCATTAAAATATATCACGAGTATTATGTGTCATCATTTTTTTACAATCCTTAAAAAATAGCTTCGCACTTGCTTCAAGCAACGATATCCCACAAGCCACAGAATTTGATTACACTCTTCGGTTTTATAATGCTATATTAAATGGACGTGGATCTTTGTCTTACAAATCTCTTGTTTTGCATTTGAGAGATACTATTTTGTTTTGTTTGTTTTTTTTTATATTTTATGCCATAAAATAAATATCATAATAAACTGCTGTGTTTCAAACGACTTTCATTGATTTTATATAGTTTCCTCAAAAATTTGTGGTGTCTTGAGTGTCGCAGCTACATGCATTAAATGGCCCATAATTATATGTTTTGCAGTAAAAAGAGCAAAAGAAACTTTTCGGGAACAGGTTAGTTGATATTTGCTGATTTATGATGAAGACGGCACGACTTAAATAATATACAATGTGCCACTGTGCCATACTACACAAGAATTATAAATACCTCTAAAGCTGTCCAATCAAATTTAACGGCGTCAAGATTACAGATTTCGATAATTTGTAAGAAATAAACTATTTTTTTAATGAAAGTATTTCCGTTACCAAATTTTAGTACCCTGAGTGGGAGAAAACTTGGCCAAGATATTTCTAAAATTCAGAAATTAGCGTCGGAGACCCTATAAAATGTATCAGCATAAAAAAATTGTCCGTGTCATAAGGTGAGTCGCTTTAACCATTTCTGTCCGTCTTCTCATGCATACACGAGATATAGTGCCTCAGCGTGTAAAACATTGATGCGAAATTTTGCAGTCGTCTTTCCAAGAAGCTGCGCCTTTGTCAGAATTACCAATATCAGACCACTAGACATAAAGCTGTCGTAGAAGCAAAAGTTAAAGTATTTCACCATATATATATTATATGTATAATAATACATACGTAGGAAAGCTTTGTATTTCACAAGATATCTTCTCAAAATTACAATAAGTGCCTTTTTATCGAAAAAGTTTGCATTTGACGGTATATCTGCTCAAAATTTGGCAAGGATTGTTTTCCGAGAAGTTATTGAGAACACATCACTAAAGCATAGAACTACCATTCGAACTTTACAATCGTTTAAAATCCAGTCTCTTCATTGAAAACTTTGCTATTGGACTATACATTTGAAATTTGGTCAGCTTATTGCTCCAGCCAACGTCACCATTTCCGTAGACGTTTTTTGAACGAAAATTGTATCTCTTTATACCCTTTATTGCCGCAAAATACACACTTGCTAAGCACATTAAAGCTTCGATGCAGCCGAGGTTAACGTTTTTATTTGTTGTTATCTTAAATAGCTCTCAAAATTTTTCAAGTTACAGCTTTAAATTTAGTATTTAATTTTTATTTCGCTTCCAGACACCTCACATATACGAGTAAATATGAGTATTCATAAATAAAGTTCGAAAATCGCTACCCACCACAGCAGCATACAAAACCAGCTGTGCAAACCGAAATTCAGCATTAATTATACTGTTTGAATTTCTCAGAATAATACCTGCATAACTATATGGGCATGCCAGACAACTCACTTTCACTACTTATTTCAGAAATGTCACAGATTAAGTTGCAGCAATCGGAGCATATCTCTTAAACTTGCGCACTTTCGCATGCCAGCATTATGCGAAATAAATTCCGTAAGTTTATTTTCCGCCAGCACAAGTTGCCGGCTGCGCCTTTCGCATGCGAGTTCTGAAAATGTCTGTTTAATTGCTGCAAGCATATTTTTACGCATGCAAACGAGCAAGTAGGTTATGCGCTTTTGCGCTATTTATGCGCTTGTTGGATGCAACTTCGCATGCTGCAACTTCATAAAAGTGTCTGAACAAAAACGCAAGAACAACAACAACAACAAACGCAGTGAAGGCAACAGCGAAAGTAGCAAGTACGGCCACCAGCAGCATATCAGCACAGATACATGTATACAAGTGTGAGTGAGTGTGTGTGGCGCCCATCTTGTTGTTGCCAGCACAACGGACTATTGTCTGAAAAATAGTTTGTTTACTAAACAAGCGCTAGTTTGCGCTTGGCGTACGAGTATGTAAATTGCCAAAACAAGTAGTGTGTGGGCGAGCACTCATCCGCCATGGCATACATGAATGGCGTTGCCAAACAACCAACCGAATAATATCACCACGCATCGCTGACACTATTCCCGTTCTAAAATCAGTTGAGCAGGCAAAACGGCATAGTTTGCGAACGTGTATGTGTGTGTGTGTGTGTGTTGCTGGAATATGTGTGTTTTATGGCATACTAATGACTCGGCAATAACAGCGCCAACAGTGTCAAGCACGTCATCAGCCGCATGTCAGACGCGCGACTTTGATGCCTGACTTTTGACTGAACTTCCTCTACTCAACTACTTCACGCTCTGCGGGCAATATGGCCACCAAATCACGCACATACACACAAATGCAATAACTCTTGTGTAGCTTCCACTTCAAGTTGTCGCCGTTGCGCGTGAGGCGAGGTGCCGCAACGTGGCAGGAGGCATCTATGGTACCACAGCAGCAACAGTAACAACAATATCAGCATTTGTCGCCCAACATTAAAGGTCAACAGCAGCGTCGCCGACAACAGTGTTAACACTGACTCGGGCGATAATGAAATTCGCATTGTTCTTGTGACACAAAAAGTGGCTGCCTTTTCACTATATACGGATACACGGTGTGTAGTGTGAGCATATGCCTGCTTGGGCTTTTGGCTTTGTCTTTGCCTTTCTCTCCATTTCGAGCATTGTCTGTTTGTCAGTGGCACTTTGTCGCTGTTGTGACGCCGCCGCCATCGCCGTGCTGACTTTTATTTGACAAACACTTCATTCCACATTTCTACTATCAAGTGCGAACGTCTCTAAGCATGTATGTGTCTGTGTCGGTGTGTCAGTGTGTTTTGCGTCAATGGTTCGTGACTTTGCAAAGTGTGAAATTTATAAAGGAGCGCGACATTGTCTGGCCTTTGCATAACTTGACTTTCGCTCCCGTTGACGGCGCTCCACAGCCACTCATTCAATGCTAATGGAGTTCTACTCATCGCAATTATTGCGTCCTGTTTCACTTTTACTGTTATTTTATATCGTGTGTATGCTAGCGTGAAGGCATAGTGTACTGAGATTTCGTTGTAGGTGGTCTCGTTGGGATAAGTTTGAGATTGCTTTTTTTTAATTTCAATAATTTTCATCACACTTTGTTTTAAATGTCGTTCTTTATATGAATGTTTGACTTAGTTCAAGGAACTCCATTTAAAACAAAAAGAGTGATGAAAATTATAGCGAATAATAAATATTATATACCTAAACGAAGATGTAGAGATCAAAAATGGAAAAAAAAAATCAAAGAAATATTGACCTTTGCTGAAGAGCTCGTTATTGTAAAAATCAAAAATATCAGAAGGTGCCGCAATATATTTCCAAATTATTTAACATATTTTGTTATAGAACTACCTGCGTTTATTTCATGTATTCAACATGCACATAATCCTACATAACTAACTATATATTTCCAATCGTGTCGCCCTATATAAAAGTAATTGTTATGTACCTTTAAAGTTAGTTAAAAAATAAGTTTCTAAAGTTAAACAAAGGATAAGTCTCTATCCCTTTGCGCTTACCTAAATATTCACAAATAAAGAATTTTCCATATAAGAATTTTATATTTCACACCACATCTCGTCCACAGAATCGTTGCGAATATTGAAATAGGCTTACTTTGATTAAATTTTTTCAAAAATACAAACCTATGAATGGTACAAAACATACCTCGTTCTGAACGACTTCCAACCTAATCAACCGATGAAAATATTGTATTTACAAGTGAAGGATATGATGCAAGTGTGAGAAAGATGGTAACAGAGTTGGACATCTCCCGCATGTCCATTCGAATGATTTGGCTTGTTATTTTGGAAATTTTCTTTATATCCTTTTATATCCCGTTTTGTAGTTGAAACACTTTCTTCATTAGAAACTATTCTATCTTCTACTATCCTTTGATTTCTCGATTCAACTGGTTCTATCGAATCAGTTATTTCAATGTCTTACTTATGCGTACATATTTCTATAACCCCGCCAATTGTTAGCTAATTATTGTGTGAATCTAGCGGTTCTTGAGCGTCATCACGATCGGCCTCTCAATTATCACACCATGACTGTAGACAATGTTTCCAACTGTACGTTAATACCATGAAAATGAAAATAAAAAAATTAAAATTTTAAAGAAAGTTTAGCGGTCTGTTTCGAGTTGCAATATGCTCCGAAAGAGAAACGATGGCACTACTTTCCTACTTTTAGGAGCAAAGAAAAATACTAAAATATTTAAAAGAAAAGTTCAAAATTTTAATATAAAACAAATTAATTTCGGTTGCACCGAAGCTAAAATATGCTTCACAAATAAATAATTTTCTATACAAAGAACTTTAGTTTGAACATTACGTTTGTATGGAAGCTATAGTGATCTGACCTGAACAATTTTTTCAAGAAACTAAATGCTACAAGTAGATCTCGAACTGAGTTTCAGGGCAATGTAATATAGCAAGAAAAATCTTTTCATTTTAGAACTTCATTTTGATAGCAACTTGCTATAGAATCGAATCTGGAAACCTTTTCGGTAGTGGTAAAGATGTTTTGGGCTATAATTATTGCCAAATTTTTCATACAATGAAAGTATAGTGATAAGATATCGATGAATGAGCAACTATCTTTAAAATTAGCGAATATTCAGACGAACGACTAGACAGACTAGACGTCTTATCTCACCATTCTAATCATATTATATATATGTACATACCTAGATTTCGATTAGGAATTTCTAAGTGTCTTTCCGACCATTTTGAAAAGGCCTTGATGTATAGTTTTTATTTATTTTTAATTAGTAACGTAGACTTTGTCATCATGGAAAGATATACGTAGCTATCATCAAAATAATATTTTTCCAATAGCAACATTTTGTGCGCTATTCGTCGAATAGTTGAAAATTTCGAACGTTCGTTTTCTTTACATAATGTTCAAGTGCCAATAAGGCAAAGGATCTTTCGAAGTAATGAAAATATTGCTGCAATTGAAGCAAATGTTACTTAGGTACGCAATTTGATGATTCCAAGACGTACTCAAGAATTGGGACTGTCTCAAACAACAACCTGGCGGATTGCGCGAAAGGATTTGGGCTTGTATCCAAATAAAATGATTCTTACTTAAGAACTGAAGCCATTGAACCGAGGTAAATATCGTGAATTTGCTGATTTTGTCTTGGAACAACTTGAAAGCGATAACGTTTTCGGTCCATACTTTTTCGAAATGAAGCTGGTGGCACCGTTGCTGTCATTGGAGAGTGGTATAGATCGACGAGAACCAACTTTTTATGTTTGCAATTGGAAGAATTTGATCTTGGAGACATCTGGCTCCAAAAAGACGAGGCTGCATGCTACACAGCACGTACAACAACCGAATTATAAAAGTTAGGAGATTTGATTATTTCAAAAAGAAGTGAATCAACGCCATTATATTATTGCTTGCGAAAATTGGGTTCATCGGACTCCTTTCTGAAAAAGAAGTCGTGTAGACCATTTAAGTCATTTTATGTTCTGAACTTAATAGCATCGAATACAGTTCACACTAAGTAAAATACATTTGAATTTATTTAACAATTAGTTTTTTTTTTTTTTTTCAATAAATCATATTACTACTATTTGAAGTTCCTGTTTATATTATATTTTCATGTTTCCGCTTTTGTGCTACAAAAAAATTGCATATACCCTGTTCAGGATGTAACAAATTAATAAATAGTATACCTCGACACCGACAACATAAATGCACTTTTCAACTGTTAAATAAGGTGTTAGCGAGGTACACCATTCTAGGCATTTATGCGGATGGCTCGAAAATGGACGAGGGAGTTGGTGCGGCATATACTGCCAGAGTTAGACGACGATCTTGACAAAAACATGGTAAAAAGATTAAAACTCGACGAAAGGAGCTACCTGGGTGGTTGATCGGAACTACACAAAATTTCTATTGGCCCTCGATAGATGAGACTGTTGGAACATGATGGGAATACTGACTGGTCGTTGTCTGGTGGCAACACACGCTCGCAGTTTGGCGCTTACAGATATAGAAGACTGCAGGAAATGTCTAGAGCAATGCGCCGGGAAAAGAATGGAGCACCTTTTGTGCACTTAACAACTGAACTGCATCGGTACTCGCAAAGGACCAACCTGTTCTATGCTTGGCTTAGTAGCTTACCAGATTAACTTAACCTAACCTAATATAGTTTAGAAAAATTCTTAAAAGTTTACGAGTAAATAAGTAATTTATTAATACAGGTTCTGAAATCAAAAATCCAAGAATATTGTAACTCAGTTATTAATATTGAATCTATCAAAGTAATTAGTGACTTTGCAGTGAATATGGCGAACACATGTGTGATACAAAAAATAAAAGTTTCATAAAAATTCGATATAGTAAATCTTAAAACAACATGTGCTTTGCACTTAAATTAAATTTTCACTTACTTGTTGCCAGAATTTTAAGCTTTTTTTTTTTGTATTTTACATGACACTGATAAATAATTTCTTTGTTAATTCATATTCGAACACAACCAAAGTATAATGCGCTGATTTATTATGCAGTAAATATTAAAATTTAACTGCGCACACTTCCGTTGACACAGATAACAATTTATGTATTTTTTATTATATTGTATGCTATGCTATGCTATATGCAACACAAGCGTACGCTTTCCAAATCAAACAGGACACATTTGTAAGGGAAATTTTGCCAGCTTCTAGCAGTTTTTTTAGCACACTGTGATTTATGGCATTTACATTTATATTAATTACTATTACACAACTTTCTTATGCGCCGCACAACAACACAAATGGCAATGACACTTTATGTGGCACAGCTTTTTGACTTTCTGCCATTATTTCCGTTTCATGCTAGCGATTTTTTGCGATTTTTTGCGCCTTTTGCTCGTCGTGCATATTTAGGTTAACAACGCGCTGCGTTTCCCTACACAATGCTACACTTACACTTATATATGGGTATAGGTGTGTGTATGGCAACAAAGCCGACCGGACGCTGAAAAGTATGCAAACGAAATATGCTCGCAGGCGTGACACTCAAAACTCGCACTCAAGTGCGTTTTTTATTTGTTTTTATTTGCTGTGTTTATTTGTTTTAGACATTCATATAGCTGCTGCTGCTGCTGCTGCTGCTCGCTGCTTTACACGCCGTTACACCGCGCTGCGTGTTGCTGCTGTTGTTTTGCACACAAGTATTTGACTTTATGAATAATAAATGCGAACTTGCTTTATTTGTGTTGCAGCAACCGGAACGGCAGCACGAATATGCGATTGTGATTGTGAATGCGAATGCGAATCGTACAACTGCACTTTTTTCACGCTGCACTGTGTAGAAGGTTGCTTTGGTAAGCGTGCCACGCGTGACACGCAAGCGGATGCACTATTTGATTTATGTGTGCGCAAAAAGGTGTCAAGTTGTAATTGTTGTTGCTTTTTTCTTGTTTATTATACTTTTTCAAAAACGCGCTTTTTGTTTTTCGCAATAACAGTGTTCATATTTCTATAGCATACTTTTGGCGTTTATGCCTTTTTGCTTATTTTTCAAGTCGCACTGCTGCCACAGCTCTTGACGTTTTAATGCTAACAGATATCGCTACAAAAACAAAAGCAAACAACGTAACACGCACGAAACGCATGAATACCGCACACGTCCACCATTTGTGGAAGAGCGATGGGTACAGGATGTAAAGGAAAAAATTAAGTAAGAACGTTTTAAAGCCGCGACTCACAACGTTAACGCACTATCACGCAGAATTATAGCAATTCGGTATTATAGAGCTGTATGTGCCGCAAACTTTATACGCAGCTAACAAACACACACACTCACGTTTGAGCACACCACTCTACTGCGGATTTTATTTGCACGTGCACGGGGGTTTTCTACAAAACTTTAACGTGCTTCAGACAATATTGTCGTTCGAAAGCCATCATATACAAGCACAAACCGCACTTAGTCACTTTTGAAAAGCGCTTTTAAGTAATTTTCGAAAATTTAATTTTCCATTATTTTCACCAATTTGTACCAAAACTGTGGGCCGTTGAAAATATCAATACCGGTTTGATGATGCGCTTTTCAAGCGTCAAACTAACGTCGTGCGTTGACAGCCGTTGCCACTGGTCAGCTATCATCGAGTATTCACCGTAGACTAGTCCTGGTGTACGCCCGTGCAGCGCAACACATAGCACGAGTGGAAGCCAAACGTCAATGCGCGAGTGTATGCGTACGTGTGGCATACATTTAGGAGGCGGCTGTCGCGCTTACTTCGTGCGCGCTCGGCGCTGTGCCACAGCAAGCCTGGAGCAATCGTGCAGGCGCTACTCTCGCACACATACGCACACCAACGAACCGACCGAAAGCAACTCGTTAATTGAGCATGAGAGCATGGACGCGTTAAAGTCGCTCACGGCACCATATTTCAGCAACTCAACTTGAAATGGAGTGGCCTTTGCTGGACAAATCGCTTCAAACGTCAACGTAGTAGCGAGGAAGTCAATTAGTGGACTCGACATCGTGCAGAGTTGTTAATGAAATTTAGCTGCTGAGGGTTTCTTACATCGGCAGTGGAAACTCAGTTGTATGCTCTCTCACCCAGCTACTCTCAAGTACTCTCACATACGTTTAACTATATTTAACGATTGTAGGACTTTCTTCGTTAAAGCTTTTATCCTACTTTTTGGTAGGTCGTCCGCTCTTTAAGCTCCTGCTTATGTTAATGTATGTACTTATGCTATAGTCTGAGTGTGTTTGTGTGTTCGTAGCGCTTTTCGTGCGAAGCATAAACAGACCATTCAGTCGTATAGTGACATGAGTACAAAATACACACATCTCTTCATAAATACATTCCAATTTTCGCAGATTTTCTATTTATAAATAATTCTGCATGCTTGTGTGTGTATGGGTGTCGACGGCGCACAGCTGTTTTGCAGAGCTTTCGGCTTTATGCTGCAGCAAAAAACAGTTTTTAAAGAGAATATATTCCTCTAAAATATCAGTTTTCGCACGAAATTCGTTAAAAAAAAAATAAATAAAATAAAAGGTTTTTTGTTTTTTCTTTTTTGTTACTAAAGCGTCAAGCAATAAAAAAATATTGAAAGTTTTAAAATATATCAAAAAATTTAATAAGCAAAGCGAATAACTTTTGAAGGCAACAACAATTTTTGTCATTGCTTTATTTTATATTTTAAGCAAATGTTTTTTGTATCGTGACTCTTTCTGCCTCCTTAAAATTACGCATCCTGTACAACTCACTTTCCATCATCTCCGTTCAAATTCGCCGTGATTCAGCTAATACGCAATACAAAAGCTCTTAGCACAACTTCCATTGCTCTTAAGTTCATATGACATGCTCTCTTTCAAATAAACTACAATTATGCCAAAACTTACCGTAAAAATTTGCTACGCTTGTTCTCACTCTCTTCACTTTTTCTTATTTTTTTTTCTGTGAGTCTCTTTGATTTTACTTCGAACTACTTACCAACTTTGTTCATTAAGTATTTTGCTTTCCTTTACTTGTTTTGTGTTTTGCTTTCGCCTTTTCTTCTCCTGTCCGACAAAGTGGTGTATTCGTTTATAAACTTATAAATATATACATATTTATATACATATTTGTAAGTAGTTCGCTTTTCCTTTTTCGGCAGCATTAGCTGCGTCGTCGCCGCCGCCGCCGTTGGCGCTGCCGCTGCCTCAGTTGTCGCTGGCATTGTTATGCTGCTTCCGGCTTTTGGCAATCACATGATGACACTCTTCCTTTTACTCCGCTTACTTACAACATTCTCCCGCGTTTAGTTCCAACTCAATAGCCTTTAACAAGTCCTTCCATACATACACAGGTATATATTTGTATATATAAACATATACGATTGCAGTTGTTAGCAAAGTGTGGGAGTTTGCTTAGCCCAAAGGACTTTCTTGTGTATCGATAGCTAACTTATTTTTATCAATTCTTTATGGATTTATAAAGTTGTTGGTGTGCCTTAACAAGTAATAATTTCTATTGTATATTTGATATAAAGTAGGTTAGTATCATATTAACTTATGCTTGTTAGTATTCAAAGTATCCATACGAGAACTAGTCTAATTAACAGCAATTACCAACCCTAAAGCAAGACCTGGATCAATTTCATTCACACGTATGTATCATTAATTAAAATATGCTCTAGTAATTATATATAATTAAATATGAATGTTAACTAATATAAATAAAGTCAAGTCAAGACAAGTCTAGAATAACTGAAAATAGAAATTATGAAGCTCGGGTAATTCATAAACCAAAAGAAAACTTTAAATATTTTTGTTCAATTATTATAAATATAATATATAATATATAAATTAAAAAAGCTACAATTCTTATCTTATATCTAATCAGCTGTAATTAACGAATAATTTTTCTAAAAAAGTACAACTTTATTATTTATGTTTTGAATTATTTGCGACATCAACAAAAGATTCACAAATTAAATTAAGTAATCAAGTTAACACATAACCTCTTTAACTTTACTAGTTTCAAGTAAGTTTTTCTTTTACCTAATTTCGGGTGTAACCATACATGTGAAATTCTCCCAATTTCCGCGACAATTTGGTGGTTGGCCCATTTTCACTTTACATTGTAGAAATATCAGAATAATATTACCAAGCAAATTTGGTTCAAATCGGGCGAGTGGTACCTGAGATATGTGATTTTGCCTAAAAGTAAGAGGTTCCAGTTTTGGCTCCAGCTACTACTTCAGAAAACTCTCATACCATCAAGACAACAAAGTTTAATGTCTCATTTTAAGTAGTTTCTAACAGTACCGATTCATGGGGAGAGGACAGGGTTATCGTCTGATTTCACCCATTTTCACACTGTCGGTAGAAGTTTTTCTGAAATCTGCGCTCGGTGAATTTAGTTTTTGTAGCTTTACTAGTTTTGGAGATATAAAAAATATGTGAGGTCATGCCCACTTCTCAAAATTATTTGCCAACAGGAAGCTCTGGCTACTGCAATTCCTTGTGTCAAACCATAGTTATATATTTTAAAATAGTGCTTAGTTATGGCCCTTTATAGACCGTGGTCCGATTACGGTCATCTACGAACTCATCTTCTTTTTCCCAATAAAATAATGTACGAAGTTTTAGCAATATATCGTACTTTTTACTCAAGTTATCGCTGGCACGGACGGACAAACAGTCATTAACTTGTCTCGTCATTCTGATCATTTATAAAAACCATATGTTATATAACTATTGTGTTTTTAGGTGATACAACCAACCGTTGGGTGAACTAAACTGACTTATAGTACATGTAATTTTTCTTCTTCCGAAGATCATGGAAATAAAAATGGTATCTATCAGACGGTTCCAAATCAAATTGTTGTTCACGTGAAAAGACAACGTATCGCCGATCAGATTTTCAGGCCCTTTCGATTATAATTACACGAAGTTTTTTACACTTAATATTTGCAGATCTAAAGCATTTCTTATTACTCTTGAAGCTTCATCTGAATTGCTTTCTTGTGAACATCGAAAATCACTTTATTGCAATTAGAGCTTTTGTATGAAACCTGTTGCAGGCTCGTAGACACTTTTATTTGGCTTAGGTATATTCCGATATCTGCATGCTGCTTTATTTATCTAATTATCAGGAGAACAACAGGATTGTATACCGTATTGTCTTTGCGGTTTAAATGAGTGCTTCTCTCTTGACCAAATTGAATTGGTTCTGAGCTTAACAAACCACATCATCTTGCGATAGATATCCAGCTAGCACTTATATTATTGCAGGTTTTTGAAAATCGGCACAATTTTGAAATTTTTGTTCAGTTTTTTATAGTAAGGACGTAGCTCTTTATTGCATGGATATAGTCGGTGCTTTCGATCTTAAAGTCACAGTGACACGTTTATGATTTTGTGGACCTTTGCAAACCTCACCTTTCCAACACTATATGGTATGACACAGTGTGATTGGTAGCACTGGAGATATACAGTTATTGATAAAATACTATTCGACTACTCAATGTATACAAAGCATCAAGATGACGAAACGAATTGAAATCTTAATGACTGTCTGCCCCTCTGTAATAGTTAACATTATATATATATAATTGAGCCGATACTAAATGAACTCCCATATATTTTCTAGCAAGTCTCGACATTGTCGGTTAGTGTATGTGTTGTATATAGTTTAAGATTTAAGATTCAAAAAAGCAATATATTTAAAACAGTACACTTATGGCTAAAGGAAGTGGAAGAAAAGTTCGTGAGATATTTTGGCGCACATATGTATATAACTAAATTAATTTAGCTAAATAATAAGTATAGTGTAAATAACAGTTAACTGAATTTATTAACTTACACAACAAACGACCATCTGCGCCCATCTGCGCCTGGGAGCCTGAAACAAAATTCAAAATTGCTATGACATATGTTTGCCATGCATCAAAGTGACTTAATTAAGTGTCATGACGACCATATTGAGCCAGCTAAATGAAAATCACCAAGTGACGTGACGGCAAAAAGAACAAAGCAAGCAGCTTGCAATAAGGCTACGGCGCGTGACTGCTATCGCGTGTACACATACACATCTTCAAAAACTGATACATATGCATGTTGCTTTGCCGAAATAATTGTCGAAAGAAAATATAATAATTGGTAGGCAAAACCTTTATAGCACTTAGCGTTGGACTAGCCTTTAAAGTAGCATCATATTACTGTTTAATATCAGTGTTAATATGTTCGTACATATTTATGTTTGTATGTGTATTTATGCATTAAATTAAGTCTCAATATAACAGGCCCCCTAAACATACAGAAAATTTATTAGTGACTTATTAATTGCAATTCGCTGTGCTTAAAAAGCTGTAGCTCCCGCTTCTAGCTGCCATATATGCGACACCATTGCATATGAGTTATTAGCTTCAACGAAAAATATATTTTTATATTTTTTCTTTCCATTTCATTTACCTTATGCGTCACTTTATCGCCAAGTGAGAAGCATTTGTTAATATAGAAAATAAAGTGTGAGACATAATAATAAAATAAAGTTTATGAGAGCGGACATACATCTTAATTCCTTAACAAAACGGAGTTTAAATTATCATTTTTACTAACGTTTACCTTTTATAATCAAATTCTTATACACTTGCAGCATTGTCCACAGAATACAATAGTAATATAATCACATATAACGAACCAATATAAGTATATTTAAGAATAAGCATGACATAGCCCACAAATTGAACATTTCGTAAACAATCGGCCTGAAAATTGACGGTATCAGACTAAAACTGCCGATATATATTACAATACAGTGAAAATTTTCTATACAAGAACTTGATTTTGATCAGTCAGCTTGTTTGGCAGCTTTATGTTAGAGTGATGTGATATCAGTTATTCCGACAAATGAATGGCTTTTTGAGAAGGAAAGGACGAGTACAAGATATCACATTGGTATCATATAAACTGAGGATAGGCGGAGAGAACGACGAACATGATTTAGTCGACTTAGCTCGCCTCAGTGATCAATTGATCAATCATGTCATCTGAATGTTATAAAAACTTATTTAGAGTAAATGAATATCATTATTTGTAAAACATTGTGTGGCATACTTTGTAGTGGGAGTAAGCCCCTCTGTTAGCCATCACTATCGATAAAGCATTATATATTTGGTTTTCTTTGTCCGAAGTGTATGCCAAATGTTCCTTCCTTTTTAACTAGGAGTCCAAAACTGCTCCCAAATACTTCAACTATAGCTGTAAAGTAATCTCGAACTCCCCTATGGTGAGTTCCACCTTCCTTGTGGTTATGAGCAAGACTTCCGTTTTCAGCTCAGCTCTAAACTCATTGTTGCATAACATTGGCGCAGACCACTTATACAATAATATCCTTTAATAAAAAGGTTATGCGGTCATTTTTAGAAACTGCTACCTATAAGAGGTTTTCCTCATATGCGATTTGTTCACATTTTTTTGGTTGTTGTATCGTTAGCACTTCGTCGTGCATCATATTCCACAGAAGAGGGTCTAATACCAAGCCTTACTCTACTCCATTCGAGATGGTATAGCTCTGAGTGTTCTTGTCTGTGTCAAATAACAATCTCCCATTTTCAAAATAGCTTATTATAATATTGACGAGATACTGGGGTCATGGGGTTTTGGCTATGGCAGTGACATACCCACCGCTCCACCTAAGACGCTCTGGAACGATTAGGCTCTCTTGTCTGCCTGTTTTTTTTAACTTAATTATTGAGTCTCCTTTCATCGCTTTCTGTCAATTTTTAACTTCGGAAGAATGTCAACATATGACGCACCCTCTTCTTTAGTTGAACACGATGTCCTGTACCTTTGTTGCTTTCCCAGACATAATTTTTTTCACCGGTCTTTTGGCTTTGTTATACATGCTCATTATACCACTCAGTAGATCGCGCATTGCTTGGTTTCCGTGCCTTTAATCAGCCATCATATTTTCCAACTCTTTAATTTTACTGCCCAGCATGTAAAAATAATCGAAGGTTTCAATACTTTGTGATTTCTCTCCATTTTTGTTTGCCTCATCAGCAATTTCACCATTGAATATTGATCCAGCAGCGGTGGAGTCCTCATTTCTGCCTTAGGGAAGCAGTCTTAAAACTTTAGAATTCCTCCGAAAGAGATTATCTGGTGTACGCCCCATGCCATTCTCAAAGTCAAATACAACAGTTAGGAAATATTTTGGGTACACTTGGTAATCCCTACCGCTAAGGCCTTACTTATATTATGAATGGTTGGCAATGCCTAAACAAAAAGTAAAACGAAAAGAAAAAAATTAAAATGGAGAACAGCTGATTAATCAGAAAAAAACGTCAGATTAGAAATGAGTGCACGTGCTGTGATTCGGTGTTAGTAGGTGAAATGGTCAATAATAACTAAAATTTGCAAATTTGGCACGAATAAGGCAGTTTAGTGCAAATGAATTTTTGTATAAAGCTAATTGTACTTAGCTATTTCTCTTAGTCTAGTAGTCCCAAGGCAAACTATAATATGCTGTTGCTGTGAAAAACAGGAAGTATTCCGCAAATAATTAAATAATACAAAATTTGCATGTCCATGCAAGTGGCATGCTGTGTGTTAACTTGTTTGTAGTGGAAGTTGGTTTTTTCGGTTTATACCTCATAGTCATGCATATGTCCACCAGAAAGCTAATAGTGACAATAAATTTACAAAATTTTTAGGTAAAATCAAAGGTGTAATACAGGATGTCCGTAGCACCAATACTAAGTATCGCTACGTTAAGTTGTGCAAGCCATCTATATACTCTCAGTAATTCGTTTAATACTATATTTCTCCAATTCGCCTAAACTAGACTAGAACCACTCATTATTGAGAGTTTTACTATGTTTGAAATGATCGACAACAATAATTCCATCAGAATTCTTAGATAATCTTCATCGTGCACTAGCTATCCAGCTGATGCTTGATTCGGCTCAGATGTGTCCACATATTATACGTTTTCGCAAATAATTCTTACAAAAAAGTCAATATGACGATTCGGTTGAAATTAATAATGTTAAAGAATATTTTTTCTACTATACAGTGGTCAGAATAAATACTCGTATATATTTAATGATAATCTTGGAAAGTGAAATCACCTCTAAGCGAAGTGCTGAAGAGCGACCAACTTCAAGTTCCTAACTGTAGCTTAAATTCCATGTCACAATTTTATTTCTAACCGAAACGTACATTTTTGTCTTTTTCTAATTTTTCTTATTTAATATATTCGGTAAAAAAATAATGAAGATACACACTTTTCGTCTACTTGAGACCACACCCAAAAAATAAGGTGGCATTGTATTTATTTTGAAAATCCCCTTCAAAGTAATCCCCTCCGATGCAATGCACTTATGCCACCGGATTTTCAAATCTTCGAAACACTGGTTGTACTCACTTTCCGGGATGGCCTTCAGTTCCGTCTTCGCTGCGGCTTCAATCTCCTCTATCATATAAAATCGATGTCCCCGGAGCGTTAGTTTGAGCTTGGTGAACAGCCAGAAGTCGCACGGCGTCAGATCAGGTGAATACGGTGGTTGCAGAATGATGTGGGTTGAGTTTTTGGCGAAGTGGCGAATCGTGGTGTAAAAACCAAGAATTGTCTTTCCACAATTCCGGCCTTTTTAGGCGGATAGCGTTACGCAAACGACGCAACACGTTCAAATAATATTCCTCGTTGATTGTTTGACCGGTTGGAAGGAATTCATAATGAACAACTCCACGATAATCGAAGAGAACAGTCAACATGATCTTGATTTTTGAGCGGTTTTGGCGTGATTTGTTTGGTCTCGGCTCTCTTTTGCCACGATATTCGCTCGATTAATCGGTTGTTTCGGGGTCGTAAGCATAGATCCAAGTCTCATCGCCAGCTATAATGAGTTTCATGACACCCTGGCATTCGGAAAGCATCGTTTCACATACTTCAACGCACCGCATTTTTTTCCAAAAAATTCAATTTTTTCGGTACCAGTCGAGATTTGACGCGCTTTAGGCCCAAAACATCCTTCAAAATGGTATTCGCCTTTCGATATGCCAACTTCATCAGCAAGGCCTCTAATTGTTATTCGTCGGTTTTTCGACACCAAATCTTTGATTTGTTGAACATGAGCTTCGTCGGTTGAGGTTGATGGTCGCCCTGGACGCTCTTCGTCTTCGACACATTCGCGGCCGGCTTGGAACTCACTATACCACTTTTAAACATTTTTTTAGACATAGCCTCATCACCAAAGGCTTTCTACAGCATCCTCAACGTATCCGCGACAGAAAATTGATTCCGTAAACAAAATTTAATGCAAACTCTTTGCGCAACAAATTTCGACATCGCAAAAAACGAAAATCTCACTTTTAGGAGCTCACAAAACGACACGTATCTCAAACATTAATGAATATTTTGACATGAAATTTGACATAAATGTGTCTAACAGCACTATCAACCTAAAAAAAAAAAATAATTCTCCAAATCCTTCGACGCGCGCAGTTTAAATTCAAATGTCACCTTATTTTTTGGGCACATATATATATATATATATATATACATATACTCTCATATCGAATACAATTGTTAGTATTTAACAGCCGTATGACTCATACTGGCAAAATTCTGGGTAGCCATCAAATCGCTTATCTTTTCGAACCTTTGAAATATCTAAGGCTTATAAAAAAGCACTAATACTTGCAAATCGGGCTTGCGGAACCTTTTTCTTCCTGTTAAAGATAAAAACAAGGTCCACTTTGCGTGCTGATTAGGCTCTCAGCAAGTCCAACATTACTACGGTAGAGCACCAAAGACAACCAATATATTCCCATTATATATGCCGTTGCACGAATAACTGCTTCTAAGCCATGTATGCAGCCGAGAAGCGTCGTACATTTGTTTACTATTCCTTCACAAGCCTTATGCCAAAAGAGAAGGCAAGAAAAACAACCAATGTATGTTTACAAACCCATATTTTTACTTAAACGAGTCCGGGAAGCCATTCACTGTAGTTAAGGTTCAACAATTTTAATTGAAATCACTTATTTAACCCTCTCACCAGAACTGCCAGCCGTTCCTGCGCCGTCCAAAAAGAGAAAAGAATACAACGCAAAAACAATCGCAAAGAACCGAGTGAAAAGACAAGAAATGAAAAGCCCGTTGCAAAAGAATAAAACTTCCCATATGAATGTGAAAAACAAAAACAACGACAATGAAATCACATCACGAATTGTACGAGCAAAACAGTTGAACTGTGACGCAGACAGACTACAAAAACAAAAGCAAAAAAAAAAGTTGAAGTAAATTCGAAAAAGTTGTCGGAAGTGTAGCACCAATATTGCCAACTAAAGTGTGGAGCAATGGCAAGCAGTAAAGGCGAATCATGAAAAACAGTGCTTTGAACTGTGAAATCTCAATGGTTGTCAGGGGTTTGTCATGTTGCCTGGCAGGGCTACATGCAGACTGATTTGCCGGACGCGGCCGAGGCGAATGAGTGGAAGCAACGAGGCGATTTTAATAAAGCAAAATGCAGCGAATAAATAAGTTTTTAAACACAGACCACGGGAGGCGTATAAATTGTATGTTCATATGTGTGTTTGTATGTAAATAGCCTGCAGCTTTCACTTGTTCATCAGCATGGGCTCATATATGTAGTTTGGTGCCTTAAAATTAGCAGGCCTCTACTCGCAACTGACAATCAAGTATACATATACTTATACTCATATTTATGTGTGTAAGTACTTGCACATATATATGTTTGCATATATGTTGCTTGCTTCAGTTATCAACACCCACTTCGTCCGCGAGTACCCTTCGCACAACCGCAGCCAGCATCACCGGCTCTATATCGTTATGGTTATTTCTGTGGTGAGCTGAGTGGATTTTCGGCGACAACAGCTTAAAGAAGTGGCTGCATCTTATAATTAATATGAGTACTATTAGTGGCAAATACTGTTATTCGCCGTTTATGTAGATCACAACGGATTCTTGTTAAGAATAATCGAGTTATGTGTACTTAATTAAAACAAAAGACATTATAATTAATTGACATCATAATATCATACGGGGCTAAACAGTACAGGCACCCAAAAATGCTCATAAGCAAATGAGTGAATTGAGGAAAATAAAAAATCAAACCAACACTGAATATTTCCTTACAGAGAAAGGTAGAGAATTTTTCAAAACTATATAAAAATCATGATAGGTTGAAATTTATTAAGTTATATTAGTTTAGGTTAATCGGCTAGGCAAAAAACCCACGCATATACCAGTTTTGGTCCTTTGCGATGCCAGATGGAGTTTAGTTGCTAGATCCATGAGGAGTAGTCATCCTTTAGGATGCCTGCGTTAGACGATAATTTTTACAGACTCTGTGGTGTGCTATTGATACCTTCTCCAGCTTATCATACCGTGATACTTACAGCGTAACCTTTCCAATGCCGAACAAGGGCAGAAGAGATTTCCCTGTTTTCCGGGTACCAAACTCTAGACATTTCCTACAGTCTTCACGATCTGGCAGCCTCATTCTGTGGGCGTGTCCCCACCAAGCAATGATCACTTAGTATTTGGATCATGTTCCTACAGTCTCTTCTATGGCGTGACAATAGGAATTTTGTGTACTTTCGATCGACTGTTTACACATGACTTTTGCAGTTTTGCACAAATGAGCAGCTTCTTGGGCAGAAAAGAGCGTGTGCAATATTTCAGAATGATAAATAAAAATAAATCGTTCGCGTATATACAAAAGTATGAATATGGGTTAATCTTGCTCAGCCAATTCTAATTACTTAGATATATATTTTATAGACTCCGATTTTTCCTTCTGAGTGTTACGACGTTTAGACATTTACCTCTGAGGTCTGGAAGAGGAAGGTAGTGGCGCGATTCTGTTTTAAAGGTTAAACACGCTTGATCTCGATTTACGGCGAACTACTTGTCCTTTAGGAAAAAGTTGTATGGCAAAACTTCAAGTAATGAAATTGACAATTTTTCCATATGGCTTCAAAATTTAAGTGGAAGCTTAAGGAACCGGGTTTTTTGGCCGATATGACTCAAAGTTAGTTCAAACAATTAGAGATAAAATTTATCCAATAAATTTAAATTATGATTTGCAAAGCCCTTTCATGTTGGGACTTTAATTAGAAAGTCAACATTAAAAGTCAAAAAACCTTCGAAAATGAATTTTATATACATTTCGTCATATTTACAAAATATTATATTCTTAGTGAATGTGGGAAAAAAATGTTTGAATATATTGCCGACTTTGTTTAAGCAAACCATAAACAAGAGTAAAATTCGGAGTATTTCCCATCTGAAGCTGTAATATTTTCTCATCTATCTGGTATTTTGTGGACTTCATTCCAAAATATCTGCGCGAACTTGGAGTGATTTAAGCATATTTTTGATACCTTGTTCTAACGCGTTAAGGTCTGAGCTTCAAGGCGGGTGAGGCAAAACTTGGCACCCGCTGTTTTGCAAATAGTTTATACACAGTCTTGGCACTTGGCATACCGAACGGTGTTATGGTGAATAATTATGTATTGTCTTGTTTCTAGTCACGAATCCGGGAACTTTTTGACTTTGATGGTTTGATTAAGATAGCATTCCCGATTAAATATCCGAATTGATAAGCTCATAATATTGCATAGCCTTCAGAAACTAATAAATCCAAATAATTACTCTGACGATATGGATATTCAGCTTTACCGTTGACTTCGCTGATTGTCTAGGTTTCTCTTATAAATTTTTGTGTTTAAAGTTGCCGTAATATCACAGTTAAGAGGTTTCAGTTAAAATACAGAATTGCTTTGCTAATTATTGCAGATTTCGTACTGCCTCAATAGATAGATAAAAGATCTAAACTTTTCTATAAAATAATAAAAAAAAAAATTTAGAATGAAGCATGAAGTTTTATTATTATTTCCGATACATCAATTTCTTATTTATAAAAGATCTTAGTTTCAACTGAAAATTGTTAGGTTGTAATCCAAGCAATTCCAGTAAATTTAAAATCTCCGTGAGATAGTTGACTACATCATTCTGGTTCATAACGGTGTCGACTACATTGTAGGAAAACAACTCTTCCGAAAGAAAATTCTGAATAACCGCATCGAAATTCTCAACATCTTTATTTTTCGCCGTAAATATTGCTCGTTTACCCAGCTAATTACGATTATTTAACTATTAAGCTATATCTGGGAAAACACGCTGAATAATATCTTCTTTTTATTCTATGATGTGACAGAAATGTTTGGGGCATAACTGAAGAGTCTCGTGAAAATCACCTGAAAACAGAATCACGGCCCCACCACAAATATTTTGGTTGACAACGTTCTGTCCCATGGCTCCAGTGACCTCATATGCGCCATTGTGCATTCATCCCAAAAAATTAATTTTCATTCCTGTATTATCTTGGCTATTGCGCTATTGTCTTGTTTTGGCGATGTGCAAATTGGTGTTTTGGTAATTTGCATGATTGATGGTAATTTCAAGGTAAAATAGGCAGCTCGCCCGCCTTTTAGCAGTGTGAAACCAATGCTAGAGTAACATGATTTCGGATCTGGTTCTTGCGGAAAGCAAAGAAATTAAAAACGTTTTCCCGGTTCCTCCGGGAGCATGAAAGAAAAAACTTTCACCAGATTCACTCTTCACAGCATCTATCAAAGTATCACATGAAATTTTTGTTGTTGATTTAATTGTTAAACATTTGTGCTTTGATCTCATGCTGTTGTTCTCATTGCATCTTGTGTTTTAATGTATGTGTAGTACATATGACGATTGGGTGCTGTCATTCCCAAATGACAATAATTTATTTGCCATCAATAAGCACATATCTTCTATTATGATCAATGTCTGATTTTAATTTTCTGCAGTTATTTGTGGTGCAGCATTACAAAATTTGAAGGTGCAAGATTCAAAACAATGTGCGATTTTGGTGCGACGATGAAGATACTACGGAATCCTTGAGCGTATCACCCCGGTGCGAATCGTTTTCAAGTAAATCTAATAGTTGACGTGCCTCACGGTAAGTCACGCACAGCTGTCCACAAACGGTTCTCAGTTTTTTAAACGAATATTCCATCCCCAAATAATAACATTCATCGTTATTTGGATGTAGTGTGTAGATGCGACTCAGAGTACCTGAAGTAAATACAGTCGGATAGTCTTCAACTAGTGTCCATAGATCATTCCATGTGTACTAGGGTGACATATCAGCATACAGCAAAGTGCGAGCAAAATCATCAGTTTGATAGCCTGTGAAGAAACTTGTTAATGTTGTCGCGTTCGATTCGTATTTCCAGTGCGCGTCATATTAAAATCTACGTAGTTTTCTCATTATGCGCGCATTTATCATACATGTAACGGGAAATCCATATGAAGTGCCAAATCTGTAAACAGAGAGAGACATTTTTCACTTGGTATTGCATATTTTTCTCGAAACTTTCAGAATTTACTCGCCCTTATCAGTATGCTGAAGCTTAGCTGTTATAAGGAAATAATTAATTTTTTTTTTAATTTAGGCTCTAAATCGGTTAAAAATTAACATTTTCTGAATTTTTTGTTTTTACAAACCATCCTCATTGGATTCGCTTCAAAGTGGTTCAGGCCATTTTTCATTTCATGCAACGGTTTAGTGAGCTATAGCGAATAGATAAAAAACCAACTTATTTTTATATATTAGACTTAAATATATATAAGAAAACGAAGACTTAAATATATGTAAGCGACTCTTCTAGTGGTGTTTACTTGGATATATGTATGTACGTATGTAAGTTTTGATAGCGTATGTACATATAACTCACGGATTATCCTAGTTGTCTCCAAAAATATATGCACCAATATCTAAAAATATCAACAACACTAAGGAAATTATAGTTTTATAATTCAATGAAAATTATTTTAAATACAGCTTAACAGAATATAAGAAGAAGAAACAAATTAAGCAAAAGTGAGCACACCAGTCCAAGTGAAATGTTTCGTAGCTTGTGAAGCTAACCGAGAAAATCACATGTAAACTGAACGATAAGTAATAGACTAGCCAATTTGCTATATGTTTGCAATACCATCAACACCGAAAATAGAAAATACACCCACATACACATACGTGTATTACATAAACATGAAGTATACATACACATCATTGGGTTTTTGATAAATCGTTATGACTTTATTTAAATTTTGCAGCACACTTCACAAGTAGCAGTGAAAATAACAACATTAGCAACAACAATAATAAGAAAACACAAAAAAAAAGCCTAAAATATGTCCACAGACCGAGGCGAGTTGACAAACCAAAATGTGTGTGTTTGTGTACACAGATAGAGTCAAGGCAGCTGGAGAGCTGGATACAAACAAAAAAAAAATAAAAAAAAAATAAAATAAAATAAAAAAAAAATAAAAAGTACGAGTACCAACTACAACAACAAGTAGCAGTAAACACATCAGGAGCTTGCAACATAAATAACTTCGATACGTTGCCAACACATTGCGCAACATTAACGACTTTATGATGGCATTCATCGTGTGTCGAGGCACACAGCTAAACGAGGAAGCAGCGCTACACACCCATACACAACACACACACATAAGCGCATAGTAACCGCATAAATGTAGGAGTTTATTTCTATTTAGAAGCAATAGCGTGTATTACAAAATATTGCAGCAACAACGTGGCTGTATTGCTGTTTGGTTGAATGACACCCAAGCGTGTGTGCGTGTGTGCGTGTGTGCGTGTTCTACTGCAAAATGTATTCAAAATGGCGCCAATATTTCACAAATATACACAATTTGACTATCATTCTGCCAGGCGGAAACTTTTTTTTTTTTTACATTTCAATTCATTTTTTGCACTTTCTTTGTTGCCAGCTGGAGTTGTTTGTCATCACCGCAGAACGCATAACGGTGGCGTGTAACATAGCGCAATTCTTCTCTGGTGAGCGTAATAAATGACTGGTGTCGACGCCTTAAAATATGTGTCCAATAAATGCCCGCCTGTCGCGCAAGTTAATCGTCGGCAATGAAAAATGCGCGCGAAAGTAGTCACACTTCGATGCCTTCCCAACGCATGGATGCTGCAAGCAAAAGCATTTTGGTATAAATCAAGAAATAAAGCAGTCTATTTGATATATATTAGCGACTCTAAAATTTATGGATGAGTTACCTCGCTACATTGTGTAAAATCACGCAAATGCGTTTTGTAAAAACTCCTTCCGGCATCTTAAAATTATTAAGTAGTAAGACTTATGCTTACAACTTCACACAACGGAACAAACTGACGTAATGTGACATAATCAATGAAAACGGTAATACTTCATTTCCGTCCATCCTCGGTGCAACATCTTAAGTAATAATTACTCTTCTTTAGAACAATTCTAAGGGCGGACGTGAAATTCGGATTAAAAATATTGAATTATACCACTATCTTATATAGAAACTCTAATAATATCTCTTTCGAGCTTCCCATTGCAGTTCTCTTACTTTCCTATCTTTGCGCAGAAACAAAGCTGCACCAAAAGATTACTAGGGCTTTCAACATGTTGCGGTAGTTACTCTTGAAAGTAAAAAAAATCGGCTCCTAAGAGCCTCATTTTGTACCGGAGGTTTCAAAAAATCGATTTTTTTAATTGTCTTATCAAATTCTACACCAGCTCTAGAATATTGTCCTAAATCAGTTGATATGAGTAATAGTCTCGGCGATACAGCCGCAGGAACTTGTGCTCTCAAGGCTAGTTATGAAATTGGTTGGCAAGGTTTTCACGAGAACCACTCAACAAATCTTCATGAAATTTTACACAAGTCTTTGAGATGCTGAACTTGGAATATGTCGCGAAATTTTCAGTGATTTTTTTTTTTTTTTTTTTTTTTTTTTTGTAAAAATGTCTACCAAAAATCCAACTTTCATGTGTTTTCCTTCGTCCAAGTTCTAAATTAAAGTTTTAACTAAAACACGTATTTATTTGCCTGCCTACTTAGAATTTCTTTGTTAAGAGTGTATTGCTGTGACAATAAAAAATTCTATTAAAATATTGAAAATATTTGAAAGAAGATACCCATGTTACTGTGCGCTTGCTGTGTTTTGCCGTTACTTCAAACTAAAACGTGTTATTCTAATATATTGCCTAGCGTCATCCTTTCGTCTGTTAATTTTTCTATGGTGGTTCTGTCCAGTACATATCTTGAGCAGAAGAAAAAGATATGTTTTGCGTTTTTGGCGGCTTTTCCGCAAAATAATAATTGTGCTTCGCCATCATGGCCCTTAAACAAGTATGGTCCGATAAGAACTGCGTCAAAGTCTGTTTTAACGTGTTGTCTATCAATTCAGGCACATTGATGCAGGACTGTCCCCGCACTTATAGGAGCTGCGTACAAAAGCATTGACTGGCTAATTTTAACTAGTAGACCTCGCCTACTTTGGCTTGGACCGCTAATGTTAGCCATGATTCGCGATAGCACCGCAGCCACTATAGCCGCCTTACTACAGCCTTTTCAATATGCGGCTCGAAACTGAGTCATCGGTGTTCAAGGTAAGCATTTCTATCCTTTTTCTACTCGTGATAATCATTGCCTCTTTTTTTTCATTAGTTTTCATAAGCCAGTCCTTAATTATCGCCACGGTCTGCTGTTGTTGTAGCGGCAGGATTGTGCCGAGTTGACAGTCTTTGGCCGGATAAAAATCCGGTTACGTAGACCCGACTGTCGTGGGAACCAAAAATCTGGAAAAAGGAAAGAAAACAAAACAAAAATATATCATAAAATTGAAAAATTTCCCGTTGAAGGACATTATTTCTGTCATTCAGTGTGTTTGACCCACATAAATAATAATTGTTTGACATCGACGGTTCCGACATATGAGCAACTTCATAAGTAGAAAAAGACGTATACAAAATTTTAGAAATCTTTCTACACAGTTTTCAGCGAAGTGGACTATATGTCACATGTTTACCACTAGTTCAAAAGTCGTTCTTAGAATTATCGTTATGAACATCGCTGAACCCATACCACTGGCGTTCGATAGATAGATTTCAAGAGCATTCGTTAATACAGCCACGCCTCTCACAAAATCTTCATACGAGTTATGCACGCAGTGTCTAAGTCTCTTACGTAATAGTATCTGTTGTACATATCCCAGATTGTATTCTGGCATTTCTCCTAACCTCATGTCTGACCTTTGTTTCAAAGCTGATGTTGTTTAATGACGGTGTGTACTGCACTCTCTAGTTCTTTACCATTGCAGTTCTGGATACGTTGAGTTGAGTTTGGTTCTATTTGGGAACGCTAAACTTCTTTGAAAAAAATAAATAGAGACCAACATCTCTGATTAACCGCGGAGCTGCATCAAATCGTGTGATGGGCGCTTGCATGCCGTTAAAGCCTGTTTCATCAAATAGCATCAATCTTTTATATATTCAATCGAATTACTACGGTCGCTGAGGACTCCGATCAAATGCTGTTTGCATCTTAGCTGCTTCCCTTTTTCTTTCTCGAGCGTTTCTTGATCCATGACTTTATGTATTGCTGAGCTGGCTTGACAGCACAACAACAAGTGGAGTGCCCGCTGGCGATAAAACTTGCAGAACTGATGTGCTCACCGGTGGTAGCAGCGTCGTCTCCCACTGACCTTTGCGTTGATATCCCAGCCCGCTTAATTTCTGCCTTGACTTCCACATTGAATTTTGAATTTATAAGTATTTTACCTCGTTATCAATAGCTGTTGTATTACCTCCTTCATTTCTTTCTGAGGTTGCATACAAAGCAGTCAATCAAAAGGGTAAAAATGCGAAAATACACTAGCCTTTACTGGATAACGCCTCCCTTCAATGTGAAGCCATTGAACAGCCGATAATCAAGTTCTTTTAAGGAGAATTCGTATTTGTGAAGGGTATTGTATCTTCTCTCTTAAATCAGTTGCTGTTCAAACGGAAATGAACCCTTCTTCTGAGCGGTTTAGATGACCAATAAAATAATCACTCTAAGCATACTTTTTAACTAGTCAGCAAATATTCTAGGCATTACTAAAAATATAATATAACATTGGACGGCGTTTTCATGAAGTAATGAACTTAATAAATATGTGCGTGCAAATATAAATACGAGTATGTACATATTTCTGTAAAATGTGTGTGAATATCTTTAAAATTTTATTCTCCACTAGAAGTTATCATTTCCGTGAAACCTGATATTTTTGTCGAAAATTTCCAATTTTACATTGCCAGCTCAACAAAAATTGTAATTTCTTTTTGCTTTTGTGAATCCAGGGCGTAAATCGCTAGCTCATCATTCATGCGATTGAGTCATTCAGGCATATCCACAGATTGCTTCATTTAATACAAATGCCTTTTGCCCTTAGCCAAAGTGATGCTTCAATCACATACACACGCACATATGTGTATGGGTGTAAATGTGACATATGTTTTTGAAAAAATATTGGCGTGCCATTAAATCAGTATCGCATTGTCAACGGTTGTGCCACAAAAACGCATGACTACCATTTTCCAAACTCACTTAGCAGCTGCAATTATTTCATTTACACACGCTTGTGCGTGTGTGTGCATGTCAAATCGCTGACAACGCTACAAAAACATGTAAAGTTGTGACGGCCTTTTTACTCGCGTTCTACACTCGCCAACACACGAATATTGCAGTTATATCGTATCAATCAACAAATTTTTACATTTTCCTTTTGTAGAACATAATAAATTGTCAAGCCGCAAGGCATTGAGCGGTACTGAATAGCAGAAAGTGAATTATATACAAATACTATATTACATACATAAACGATATTACTTTTTGTTGTACTGCTTTTCGTTCTGCACGTGCATCGTGCGCATAATTGCGGAAGGTCAGTGGCATTCGTTTACGAAGGTCAATCGCAATGTTATTAAATTTCTGGTTACTTTTATATAAAAGACTCCCGGGATATAGGTAATAGTTTGCACTTCACTTTATTAAGGCGTGTTTGCATAAAGGTACTTAATTTCTATCTGCAAAAATAAAGATAGACTTTAATACTTTAGTTTAATTAGAACAGAATGGAATTGAAAAATGGAGTGTGATCAAATCGACACAAGAACTGAAGCCGCTTGACCACCGCAATCGTCGTAAGTTCGTGAAGTGAAGTGAGCTGAGCAACAACTTGAACATGTTTCGTACTTTCATCGATAAGTCTCATTTCTGGCTGTACGGTTTCGTCAATAAGCAAAATATGCGTTATTGGTCAGTAAACAACTCACACGTACTCTATGAGTCACCATTGCATCCCGAAAAAATTACGGTTTCATGCGGTTTATGGGCCGGCAGCGTCATTGGACCGTTCTTCTTCCGTGATGATCAAGACCGGCACGTTATTGTGAATGAAAATCGCTACCAGTCAATGATGACCGAATATTTTTTGCCCAAATTGGATGTTACGGGCTTGGACAATATGTGGTTCCAACAGGATGGCGCCACAAGCCACACAGCAAATGTCACAATCGATTTATTGAAAACCAAGTTTGGTGAACGTGTTATCTCACGAAATGGCCAGGTCAACTAACCACCTCAGTCGTGCGATTTGACGCCGTTAGACTATTTCCTGTGGGGCTGCCAACAAGCCAGCGACGACTGATAAACTTCGTGCGAATATCGTGCATGAATATCGGCAGGTTTATGCTTTTATGCTTTCTCTTTATCTTTGTGAAGTGATTATAATAAAAATAAATAAAGTTCAGTGAACTGAATATGATATCAGAAAGGTCATCTGAAAAATTTACCAAAAAATTCAGTAAGGCAAACTTTCTACATCGTGATAGTTCGAGTACACTAACCAGTGATAGTACACTTCAACTTTTGGCCTAGCTTCCAAAAAAGACCCAACTTTGATAGTTCATTCTGGAGCAAAGAAAATGGAAGGGTATTTCCCTCTACATGCCTTCTTCAGCGTTGGTTGCCTTGTCGTGGCGAAAGGGTTTAAGTAACAGCATCTCAAATCGGAACGCACATTTCTCTCACGAAATAAGAGGGATACGGAGGAATAAACCTTGGGTTTGCAATAATATTTTCACCTCTCTATATGATATTGAGACAGAGACAATATCGTGCTCGCTAGGGAAGATCAAGAAAGTGCTGAGCAAACTTTTTGAATAAATAGCCCAGAGCAGATGAAAATCTAAAACCAATTGCAAGATAGCGAAATAGATATGGTCAAAATATCACAACACAAAGGCTAAGGATTTATTATATCGGTACAGGAAAATTATATATAGACCAACAGCTAGCGTAATGAGGCATTGACTATTTAAAAAACGAATTCTCTGTAATAACATATTCCGCAGCTGCAAGCTCGAAACTTCCACTGTGAGATCCCAGCTCTATCACAAATCAGGTATCGTTGAACGTTTCTCTAAAAACAGCGTAAAGGAGATTGGTAGTGTCATTGAGAGTAACAATAGTTTTCACATAACAACGAAACGTGTCATCAATATTTAAAGTTCCTACAAACTTGCGAATCTAACGTTAATAAAGCACAAAGGAGTTGCTCTCTTACCCACCTCCCTACCTACTAGGACTTACTTAACATGTACTTGAGACATGTACTTGAGACTATAAGATATTCTTATAATCATACAAGGTCAGTATTCGCATGTGAGAGTAACTGAGAGAGTACTTAGAGTAAAAATTTTTATAGGTGGTATATTATGTATGTTCATAACGATAATATCCTTCTCAGGTGCATTTCTTATAAGCCAAAATAGTATAAAAGGATCCTTCTTTTGATTTTTATCAACGGATTAGGAAGGACTTGCTTTTCAATATTCTACCAATTGAATAACGTCGTTTGGTTCCTAAAGTGTCTTGAATACAACAAAAAAAAAAATTAAAATTAAAAAAAAAATTGAAAATCTTAGGCTGGCCTAAACTTTCAACCTAACGGGTTTTATAGGTTCAATCTTGGCGAAATAATAAATTTTAGGTTCGAAGTAAGTGGCAACATCAAATTTAAAAGTTACTGTAAATAAATGTTTTACTTAACGAGTCTTTATTAATATTTTTAGTAGCGTAAAGTGAATTTGGTCAGTGCACTTACTATTTGATGGGCCCACGTAGGACTCCACAAATTCTACAAAATATCCCAGCTTATAGTTAAATACGAAGAACTATATAAATATATGCACATTACTGGATTGCCCTACAAACGCAATGATACATACATACATACTTATATATTTACACATATATTCATTTTGTAACGCATATGCGCCCCTCTTCAGCCGCTGCCTGGTCATTCTGCGGCACGTCTTTGAGTGCGTTTTAATACCATTAAGTGCGGTCAAGCAGAATGCGTTGCACTTTTGCTTTAACGGCACAGACGCACATACACATACATATGTACATACTTTCACGCGCAGCGCACGCACACATACACACACATATGTAGTATATAAACGTGAATTTTTACAACACGACCAACACAATGATGAACGCTTCCAAATGCTTTTACAATTACTTATGATGCCTGCGTATGTTCTACTTTCTCCCCACTCTCGTTCACCCTGCCTTCCTCTACATACCTAAATTCCCGCTTCCGGCGTTTTTTCAGCTTTGCCGGGGTATCAACTCGGGAAACCAGCAGCCGCCACACACGTAACTTGCGAAGTAGAAGTGGCACGTTCCACATTAGAGCGAGGAGCGAACAAAATTTATATAAAATACCGCAACATAAAATGGAAGCAGGAGAATGTATGCACTTAACATAATAAAGTCAACAACTTCAGTGAAAGTGAATGTGGAAAAGTAGTAAATTAGAGTAGTGACTACTTTGCGGGATATTTTACATGTTCGCGATTTGCCAGCGTAGACGAAGTTATAAAAAAGAAGCAAGGTCGGACTAAATCCGGATGTATCCGAACATTTTGTACTCTTGGAACTTGCGCGGGGCAAAGTCGGCTAAATACTATCAGATATTGACAAAACTTTATACAGGGCTGCGCACAAATCGTGTAACGAAAATAAACTGTAATAACTTTTTTCTCTGAGAGCATATACTTACTTCTTTCATTCGGCAGGTTGGTATTTATATTTTTAAAAACCGAATGCCTTAAATAGAGTTTGTATAGTACAGCAGTATTATGATTTCTGTTAAAAGAGAACTCAGACGTGATTTTGGTGGCACACCCCGAGTAGATGGACCACTATGAGGTCGGTAGACATGTTTGCCGAATTTGGAAATATCGCCAGAAGACCGCACCAACTAGATCCATATGTTCGGGTTCACTAAGCAATCGCGGCCGTTGCATCGTCAATGCAGGCAAATCCAATAATTTCGCCTCTCTTCTTAACGGCACTACTTGAGCAACAGATTACAACAGATAATTCATGATGGTTTAAAGCAGAACGAGTGACTGTGCCGTGTGCGGACAAGGAGTACTGTTGGGCCATACTTGTGTGAAGAAAACTGTGTAATAGTAACTCTCAATGGTCACCGTTATTTAAAGGTGTTGAATGAGTTTTTTTTTTACCCAATTCTGTACTGACTGCGCCACTCGTTTTTCTATGAGATTTTGTCACGCAAAAGGTGAAAATTTAAATTCCATCATTTCTAAAACGAATTAAGTTATATTTAATAAAATTGAGTAAGCTTTAACATGAATAAAAGAAAAATGAATTCCATACACTGAAAAAAAAATTATTTGAGTTTCTTAATGTAGCAAAATTCATCAGCCACCCTGTATGTATGTAACCTTATGCCGACTATAACAACAGGTGGCAGGCGTAAAAATTTGTTAACGAACTCTGGGGTTTGAAAAATAAAGGAGTATAATAAAGGTAAACGAATTCGAATTGCTTATTAAGGTCACTTCAACCAGAAATCAAACAAAACAGACTCGAGCCTAAGTGAGAATTTGTAACTCTCGTAATTGAAAAAAGGTAGTTACAAATTATTCTAAATTTGACTTGCATTTTAGCTGCAAGAAAATACTAAATTTCAATTTTGCAGCTGCATTTGTAGATATTATATTAGGTTGTCAAAAAAGTCTTGCGGTATTTTTGCAATATTTTTATTGAATTTCAATTGTTCATAAAATTTTGTTTGATGACTCATGCCCAGCTCTTGACCGATGCTACGGCTGCTACTTTCGACCAATTCAGCGATTTTATCGCAATTTTCGACGACAGGCCTTCCGGAGCGTGGCGCATCTTCGACTACCTCTACACCAGAACGAAAACGTTGAAATCATCGTTGTGCGGTGAAAATGGAAACTGTGTCGATTCCATAAACTGCATAAATTTTATTGGCGGCTTGAGATGCATTTTTGCCTTTATCGTAGTAGTACTGTAAAATATGCCGTATTTTCTCTTTGTTCTGCTCCATGTTTGCGACGCTAAAACTCACGAACGACTTAAAAAAGAAACGACAATCAATCAAACACGTGTTGGCGCGTGAAATAGGCTTTCCAAAAAGGTATAGCATGACCCGATGCGACGAATAAAACTAGAACTACGCGCTCTCAGCGCCAACTAGCGAAAGTACCGCAAGACTTTTTCGACAAACTAATATATCAGATGTGTAAAGTCATAGCAGCAATAGTTATTTGAGTATAATATGTACTAACCGATTTACTATATATATAACTATATTCAGACATGAATGTGAATAGCTTTTAATCGAAATGGGATTAAAAATAAATAAACCGCCGGATGAAGACATAGAAAAGAAAGTCACATAAACAAAAAAATCCCAAGCATGAAGCATTTACTAGCATAGCAACTAAAAAAAGGAATTTGTATGAGAATTAACATGTTTTCGGTTTTGCTTGCTTTATTCAAAAAATTATATTCAATTTTTAATCACTAACCACTTGAATGAAAGAACATAAATTTTTAATCTCGACCGATATTAACATATTAAGCTTGCTACGAAGTTTGTAACATCTCGTAGGATATGTCGTAGCGCGCCTTAATTTTTTCTGTTCTTTTGGCATGACATCTGCCATAAGTCATTGAACAAACAACGTCATATTTCTGTATCGTAAAGTGATGACTTGTGGAAAGCATTAAATTTTTTTATTATATTTGATGAAAAGTGTTGTAGATGCAACATACAAAAGATTGTTCAAGCGGTTCAGAGATAATTATTTTGATGCGCGAATTGGGAAACATAGAAGACCATCAAAAACGCTTGAAGACGCCAAATTGCAGGCAATATAGGATGAGTCAAACGCAAATAGCAGATAAGTTTAATATTGCACAACGAGCAATTTTAGACCATCAGAAAGCTATGACAAGGTGCAAAAGTGTGCCACATGAATCAAATATCAATATTGACTGCAAAAACAGATCGATTCGATAAGACGGCAATGCACTGTATTTGATGGGATCAGAAAGATGTGTGTATCATGAGCTTCTATAATTTGGTAAAACTGTTAACAGTAATTAGTACAGACAACAAGTGGTCAATTTGAATCATGCATTGATAGAAAGCGATCAGAATAGGTCAGAAGACACGGCAAAGTTATTCCGTCAAATGAGAATACACCTGCACGCAAAGCAAAATCGGTTCAGAGTACAATCAAAGTACTGCTACCGCACCGTCGTATTCACCAGACATGCCCCCTTGCGATTACTATTTGTTTTTATCGATGGGACACACATGGGCTGCGCAGAACTTCGATTCCTACCCAGAAAATTTCAGGTCTCATTGGTTTGCTTCAAAATACGAACAGTTTTTCTATTGGAATGGTATCCGAAAATTACCAGAAATCTGTAAAAAGCAATAGTCAATACTTTGCATAACTTTTTTTTTTTTACTTTCCTATTGAAAACTAATATTTCAGCATTTTATACACCTGGTAGACTCTTTAAAATATACATATGTATAAATTATCAGCGACGAAAGTAGCTTTAACCCATATACTTGTACAACACGAGTATATTTTATATATAGACATACATATTTGGTTTGCTGAAAGAGGCGCTAAAAATGAAAATCGGCAAAAGTCACGCATGCTACAAGTGCGTGCCGCACAAAGCTGATAGCATGACCACAAAAATGTTAACACAAATCAGCGCACGATCGGCAAACTGACATGGACATGCATTCATAAAAGGCGTACATAGTGCTGATGACATAGTCATCAGCATTGTCATTGTCATTACCAACACCGTCTACCGTATATCTACATCATACATATGTACGATTAAGAGCCCTCTCCCGCACTCTCTTATCGCCTCCCCCTTTTGAGCCTGTACGTATTGTCAACTCATGCGACACCGTTGTCTCGTTTAATGCCTTCTTCTCCAACACTCTTTCACTTCCGTTCAGGCTTCCTTCGTGCTTTTCGTGCCTGATTAGCTGCTAAGACTGCATATGCCTGATTTGTGGCCATCTCTCGCTCCCACCGCATGATTGGAATGAAAAACGCTGGCCGTACTTTCTGCTGAATTTTGTGGCCGCCGCTGTCTGGCACCAACTTTGCTCTGTTGATATCCCGCTAGTTTCGTACCCTTGTTTGACGCCTGTCATTTGGCATGCCACACAATTGTCAAAACGACTGTCACATACATGAAAACTGTCGCCGCCGCACGAGCCCCTACTACAGTTCTTACAATATCTCGTGTATGTATGTTTGCATGTATGTGAAGAATCGGAATATTTTGTAAGGTTGCTCGCATTGTGATTTGCGTTATCGTCGTTATTTTCATATCCTTTCTTTTTCTTCGTATACCTGTCGTTGGGAAAGAATACTTGGGTAAGGTATAATATAATATTATATACGAGTATATATATATATGTATACGGATTTGTATGTGCATATATGTACCAAGCTCAAAACCATATAGATTTCATAAATTCTACAAATATATGACAGAGAAAAAGCTGTAATGTTGCTGTTGGAATATTAAAATCTAATTACGAGGGTTCGCATTTATTTTTTTGGTTTAATGATAATAACGAAAATAGTACAGATCATAGGCGGGGATACATATACTTTCAGTTGTTGCTTACGAATTCAACACTCATCATTCGACGAAACCGTGAACAGTTCATATTCGGCATGCTGTTAATTTATGTTTGAACTCCTAAACTCACTCCATTTTACTTCCTTGGTCTCCAAGGTATTTTAATCAACCCAGTTAAGTCAAATGAGTTATAGATATAAACTGAACCAGAGTATTGGAACATATTATTACGGGTGATCCCAGTACATATACTTTTTTTAATAGCCTTTTTGACAGGTCAAGTGGTCATGTCACTTTTGTACATTTACATTTGTCACATTTAATCATGGAAAGACTAACGTCTGAACAACGTCTACAAATTGACAACCCTTATTACGAAAGGTCACGTTCTATAAAGGATGTTTTTCGCGCCCATTGCTCAAATTATGACCAACATAATCGGCCTACCGTGCGTACGATTCGAAACACCATCACCCATCTTGAGACACAGCATTCATTATTGGATAATATTTGACCGAACAGATCACGTTCAGCACGCAGTGAAGGAAATATGACAGCCGTAGCTGAGAGTGAATACGAAGACCGTGGAGAGTTGATTCAGCGTCATTCGCAGAAACTCAAATTGACGGATAAAATGACTTGTCGCATTTTACGTCGAGATCTTAAAGTGTTCAAAATACAGCTTGTGGAAAAACTGAAACCGCTTGACCTTCCTAAGCGATATCGCTTCGTTCTATGGTCTCTTGGAAAGTTCCAAGAAGATCCGAAGTTTTCGAGTCAAAATTTGTTCAGCGATGAGGCCTAATTCTGGCACAGTAGGTGCCACATCCCATATATCACATCAGTCAATGGATTTATTGAGGAGATAATTTCACATTTTTATCCGGTCGATTGGCTACCACGATCGTGTAATATAACGATGTGATATTCTCTCTCTCTCTCTTTCCTGTGGGATAATGTACCGTATACAGTCTATGCGGATAATCCTGCTTCGATTTAGGCCTTGGAACAAAACATCACGCGTGTCATTCTCCAGTTATCAGTCGAAATACTCGAACAAGTCATCTATAATGGGACTCAATGGATGGACTAACTCAGACGTAGCCGCGGCCAACATAAATGCAGTAATATTTTTACGAATGATAGAAAACATTCGCCAGTAAACTTGAAAATTCTGTGTATTTTCTTGAAAAATTTAAGGAACCACGAAACTGATCACACTTTGTTCAGGCCTTCAGGTTTAGACCAATGATAATTTTCATATTCAGCGCTAAACTACAATGTTTTTAAGAAATTTGTACATTCGGTTTTTTTAAGATACCATAGTTTTAAAGGTGTGGAAAGCCGAACATCAGTTTATAGAGTATATTGAGAAAATCCCTCTGAAATTCATCACTAATTCTCACATTTTCACCATACAAAGTCAACCCAAATTTCAAAAATCTTTATAATGGGTGCTTTTAGCAAGTGGCTCTCCAGAAGAAATAAATATAATTTTGCAATTGAATTTATCTTCATTATAAAGATAAGGATTTTCTATTATGTTTCAAAAATGTGGGGAAATAACACTATGGCTGACTCGAATAAATTCCAGCAAAGACCCATTTTTTTCAACTACACTTTGCAGCAATTGAGGCCGTATCTCAGCAGTAATATGCCGAATATTTTTTCCAAAAGTGTCAGTCATAGCATAGCATAGAATTTGTTTGTTGTAGCTTAATTGGTTTAGGAAATATGTACATTAAACTTGTTAGAGAACGGGGTCTACTTTTTCACAATTTTTAGCGCCCCATACTAATGTATTTTCTATATCTTTATTTAGTGCTTAGTTATGGCACTTTATAGATTTGCGTGTTTATCTCTAGCACAGACTGAACTTATCTCAGCACGCTGATTATTTATGTATATACTATACATATAACTCTATATTTAATTCGATTAGTTTGAGATGATATGAACTCTTTAGAAGCAATTGAGCGACAAGCTTAATTCATAGCAGAATCCCGTTTTCGAAACTGTGATCAGAAGTTGCACAAATATCTATGTGTATATTATAACTTAATATAATTGAAATTATATTATTTTATTCTAAACAAAATGATATAAGGCGCTCATGTCGAATACTTGGTATATTTTTTGATTAAATACTATTGGAAACCCGCTTTCTTTATTAAAATGCAAGCACCTTTGAAAGTGCTGTAACCTTTAAATATGGACCTAAGCCAGAGTTTTTTCTCTTCTCTTTAACTTTTTTTGTAAACCGCACACAACTTCATTTATAAAAGTCATAATTTTACATTTTTATTAGGGTACTTTCGAATGTTTTGCTCGCCACCTTGTTCGCTTATTTATTTTCTTTCGGCATTTCGCCTTTTTCACCTATTCACCTTAAATGCTAATCATGTTGTAGTCACATTTCGCTTGTTGTTTTTGTTCGCACAAACTTTCGCACCTTTTCTCCTTCGCTTCGCATTCGAATGACAGGTGAAAACCTTTGATGGACGCTAAATTTATGCGAGAAAAGTTACAAAGTATGATAATTTTTCGTACTCCGTTCGCGCATTCTCGTTCGCTGAGCGAGCATGTTTGTTACTTCAATGCTTAGAATTATGCTTTTTGCTTCGCGGTTTTGCCTTTTTTTTTGTGGCTTTTCTGCTGACTGTCGCTGGCAACATTGTGAAATTGTTAAAATTGGTGAAAGCGAGTGCAAAAAGTTTGTCGTAACTAAATATGCGCGGCGAACTTACAAAGTATCCTTTGGCGGAAAGTTGTTTGATTCTCGCATTTGACGGCTTCAACCAATCGCCATGCCCGCCTCTCGTATTAATGAAAAAGTGCTGAATATGCAAATGTGTGTGGTGTGGTGTGATGGCAGCGAGCGAAATATAAAATATAGTGGTTAAGTGCGTGTTCATTATTCACTTGAAAGTTCCTAAAAATGTATACATACATATATAAATATATACTGATGTTAATATTTTTCTACCTAGCCTAGTTGTTCTTAAGGTATCTAGTATCTTATGCAGAATAATGACATTAGCTCTTCCTCTTTGGTAGCTACTTCCAATCAGTAAATTGTTCATGATTTTGCAATAGTGGGATATACTAAAACAAGAAGACATCGGAAAATCCATTTTATTGAGGATAAGATGAGTTTGGACCCTTTTACGTATACAAAGGTGGTTAGAAAATAAGAAAAACTCCCTACCTAATAGCTACACTATACTAAGGAAACTATTTCGTGTAGTACATTTCTGCACAAGTTTCAGCGAAATTGAACTCATAGCTTTGCTAACGTTCCACATTCGCCGATTTTAGAAAAATTTAATATTGATTTATGAAATTACTACCAGATATCTCGAAGACGGCTACCACGAAGATTCACTGGAGATCAAAAGACAATAGACGTTACACGCTGGACCTGCTTTGAAAGAGACGCAGACTGTACTATCATCTGGAAATGAGATTAGCTCCTTTTTGGGGCTCAGGTGAAATGCTTTACTTCGACTACATGTAAAGGCGAAAAGCGGTTCAATGGCGCTACTATTTCGAACTGCATTTGTTTCTAAACGAAAAATGTGATATTTCTTCTTAAAAACACATTAGCTTCAACTTCTGCTACTATTCATCTTATTTTCCAGACTTGGCTCCTTAATTTTTCAAATACGTTGAACAAGTTAAAAAATCACTTTACCTAGTGTATCTGAGAAATAAATGGTAGTTTTCCAAAATTGTGGGTTTTCATCTGGATATTTGTTGGAGCACCCTCGTAATGTATTAGTAGCAGCTTTAATATTTAGTTAAGTTAGGTCTACTAAGCTCCAATCATAAAGTTTTCCAGAGAAATCAGTTCATATACACCATACCAGTACATCAACAAATAATTGACATCAGTTGCACTTTGCGTATCTTCCTCCTTCAGGGGAGTATTGTAGAAGCACAACAAAGTTCTTTGACACTGGTCTTCTAATAATTACTATCGCCCTCAATCTGTTTCTCAAATAAATTCGTCCAACCATTTATTATTTTCCATTTTGGAACCTTTTAGTGATGGCATTCGAGATCAGCCATACTTCATTTTCATACAACTTCATTGAATTCATGATTACAAGTAATATTTTGAGCTTTGTGTCCCTGAAAATTTCCTAAATTTGTTATATCCACTGATGTGATGCAAAAACTGCACTCCACCTTTACTAATTCGACAATTGTATCCGATTCTGTTCCACCGTGAGCTGTTACATCGAGGCAACAGAAGCTGCCTGCGAACACGTAGTGATAACAAAAGTTTGTTTTGGGGAAATTGGACAATGTTGCTAGTTCAAGAGTAGAATTTGATCACATAGTCTTGTCAATTTCAATACCTTCAATTCTACTTACTCTATTCCATGCAAGCTGTGTCATCATAATTGTTACGTATACGCAGCGTAGTGCTACTTTGAAAAGCTTCCTCCAAGCAGGCACATTTTGAACCGTAATAAGTTGGTCAGTTGGAATACCGAGAAAAATGCCAGAGTATGCAAATAATCAATACTTTGCATGCAATAGTAATATTTGTTTGAAATGTTCACTTTTTGAAATTCGAAATTGAAATCGAAATTTCATATTCATTGCTCCAATTTCGGCTCAAAATATGACTTTCCTAATCACTTCTTCACTTTGATTCATAATCTCAGCCATCAATGTTTATGCATGATCTGGAATTGAACCAGTTCTCAGGTTTGAGTGCGCTTTTATATTTTTAAAATTTTTCTCCTCTGTAAATAGTTTTCTTTGCAAAATTTTTGTTTGCTTCATCTACTCCATTGGTCACCTCACACGATTTTGTGCCTCAACTGCAACTGTTCAGGACCACTTGAAGGCCTTCGGCAGCGACGTTGCTGCTGTCGTTGCTTTTGTGTTGGCCGTTAGTTGGCGGCTGCATTCGCGTTTCATTTCGTGCATCTCCTGCAAGCGTCTAGCAGCATTTCGAGGCAACAAAAAGTTCAATTTTCGTTTAAAACTTTTGTAGTTCGGAATTGATTAGCCCACTTTCGTTTGACCACGACGCAAAAACTTTCGCACTTCCTGCGAATGCGTTGGAGTTTCAGCAAAACATTGCATAGAACTTCCTTTCGGCATTTAATATACTAAAATGTAAATGTGTTGGTGCTTATTTTTTGTCACCAGCAAAACTTTTTCATTTTATTTCTTTAATTTTCTTTCAACTATCATAGATAAATTAGTCTACTGGAAATATGATTTTATCATTTAATTTCTATTTTTATCTTACTTAAGTCGTCTGGTTTATCTTCAGCTATTACCTTGTTGCGCTTTTTATTGGTTTTTGTGGTGACGCCTTGGCAGAGACTACTAAACTTCCATGACAACGCATTTGAGAGCGGAGAAATCTAATTTTGTGCCACCCTTCAGGGTGAAATTTGCGGTAAAATCGATATACTTCACATGAAAGGGGCTCGGTTGATGCTTTATTTTGAGTGCTTGGTGTGAAATTCCCATTGCTGTCAGTTGTATTGCTGTAAATTGGCTTTTTCCTTCTTTTACGAATGAATTTTATTCAAAAAAGTATTTCTTCTATTGACTCAAAAGAATATTTTTTAAGCAAAGTACAATATTTGATTTAAAAACAACTGAAATCCAAAGCTATACTCAATTGTCCCCAAATTTGATGAAAATCACAGTCAGCGATTCAACACAGTTTCATTTACGTAGATTTAAATTAAAAGGTACTCTCAGAATTTCGGTTTTCATATAATAAAATATGACGCTGACTAACTGATTGATGTCCTATATGATACAAAGGTAAACCTCCCGCTTAATAAGATATGCGTTACACTGAAAAAGGCGAAATGAGAGTTTATACTGGTCTATATAATGAATCCGAATAAGTTTCAAAGTTGCACTCACGTCATGTCCCAATTATAGTTTACTTGGTGAACATTAATCGTCGTCATAAAATGAAAACTGATGGCTCATAACATGGTTCAAGGCAGAACTCCTGTAAGAACGAAAAAATAATATGCTCAAATTATTATTGATTTCAAGCCTTTATGTAATTGTATACAAAGTAGTTCTCTTTTTATAACCGGCCATGTTCGAGGATTAGAAAGTTCGAGGCTTAGAAGCACCGCTGCTATACCGGCCTTAAGCTCGTTGAAACTGACCTCAAAGCTCCTCTGCAGCAGTAGCGTCAAGCTACTTCTAATTAAACTTGTTTAAGTGCCTGGCTATAGCAGAATCTACAAAAACTCTAAACCCAACGAGTCTGCTAGAGAGTTCAACCTTACCCAAAGCCCATCAATGTGAGCACGAGTTGGTGTTCTTATGTCTTCGTGTATTCTATCAATCGGTTTCGTGTGACCTTAGCACTTTCACTAGTGGAACTTGAGAAAGCCTTCTGAAGGAACATATCACCACCATGACAGATGCTCTAAGTGGGCACCACGTCACCGACCCGTTGCTGTTTAAGACTTTAGAAGACACAACTTGTCGAAGTTGTAGTGAGAAAATGGGCTGCAAATATAAAGACATTTCAAGCTTTTGCCCAAAGTAGGATAGAAGTACTTCGGCTGTCATACTTTCTACAAACTCGGGAAATTGCTGGTATTAATATTAGTCGCTTCAAAAAATTTGTGGTAAGCTCTAGGTACTTCGTCGATATGCGCCGTTCGTTTTGCTCCATACCTAAGAGTTGCACATCACCACGGATAGGCGTCTTTAGTAGTCTTCTTCACCATAAAACAGTCTGTTTACCTGACTTAACCTAACATAACCTCGCACAGCTTTTGGCCAGTCACTATCGATATATGTGACAAATGTAGATTTTCGTTGTCCTGATGGCACATATTTCCTTTGCTATTGGCAGCAAACGATTTGAACAATCTTCAGACGTTCAGCCGTTAATAGCACAGGTCCGAATTTAGAGTTTGGCCTTATGAGAGCAGCCCAGAGTAGATGGTTATATGCTAATGCCATCAAACACATGGCAAAAACTTCCTGACTGTCAAGTCTGGCTTAGCCAGCACTTCTATCAAATTTTCGGAATTACCAATAATCACTCACGTCAGAAATGATTCGATTTTGTAACAAATTGCCAACGGATATTCGATCTATGAGGTCTGTTGCGTTAAATCATGTTTTTGTACAATGTTTATCTGCTAGACATTCGAAACGGTCATTACGTAAAAGTCAAAATTGACCATTTCTCAATCAAATAAGTGTCTAAGTAGATAACAGTATCTTTCCAATACTATATGTATACTACTAAATCTATCTAATGGAAAAATAATGAATTTTATTGTGTCATATCTAATATAATATATATAGTCTACCAGAATACCGAAAATCATTGAATAAGATACATATATGAGCCCATTTCTTATTAGCATCAGATCAGAGTTATCTTCATTATCATTATGACATCGTGCAAAATTACTGTTATTTTTTGGATCAAGCGAAGCCTTCATAATCGGTGTCTGAGGGTTTTAAATGTTATAGAGAGATGCCTATATCTTAATTAATTTTGAATTAAAAATTAAGACTATTTTGCTCTGTGCAACATACTGCAAAATCATTAACAATAGGCCTTGGTTAAACTATTTTGAATTGCCGTAGATGCAAATTTCTAAGTTTTCTACGATAAAAATCAACGCAGTATGCTCTATATAATTAAATTATTCATTTACTCACAAACATCTCATGTTTGACATCATTTTCATTTTGATTTGACTAAGTATTTCCAATTAATTATTAGCTTATTCGCATATAAGCACATATATTGCTTGCCACAAGCGAAATTTCTAAGTACTTAACACGCACTTTGCCTTTTATTCAGTGGCTTATAGTATGCTCAGTCTATACTCATTTGCGTATTTTATTATTTAAGTTTGCATTTTAACTCGAAAGTTCGTTGAATAGATGGAAAGTGCCTGGCTGCCACTTGCAACATTATGTTAATGCGGTTAATTATATTCAAATGTGTATAAAGATATACATATGTATGTATATATGAATGTATTGACGTGATTACTTGGTTGTGATAAATGTATTAAACTAGACTTTTAACATAAGGCACTTGTTTATAGTCGTAAGTACAACGAATCACCTCGAGCTGATTGTGCAACTGTCTTAATTTCGCTTAACTGACTTAATGTTTTGTTAAAGTTAGCTGTCACAATATGATGATATGTCTGAGAACATGTTATAAATATTTATAACCGTTTTGCAATAACATGAGCTTTGCCGGCATAAATACCTAGAAATAAGTAAGAAAGCGATGAGTTCAGTTGCAGCAGAACATTAGATACACTCGCAATTTGCATTTAGTAAAAAGATGTGCAATATTAAACTTATCACCTGTATTCATATACACAATTGCATTAGATTCGGTTAGGATCGGTTAGGTCGTAGGGTTCATGCTCACAACAAAGGTGACGCGGCATCCACTTGAGCGCCAATTCTTAATGATTCCCAAAACTCTTGGGTACGGAATACCATATATTCCTGCGTAGCGCTTTAAGCCTGCCACAAATTTTTTACGCCAGCTAAATTAATTTCAGCAACTTCACCAGGTTCGACGAAATTGTTACTATCAACTCGACAAAAGCTGGATGGTTGAGAAAACACTTTTTTAAATGAAAATTTTAGAGATAGATCCGATATGGAACCTCTCACATGTGGATCTCTAACGCTCCACTTTGGGTCAGCGCTTACTAAGCTCACGGGAGGTCCATCGGTTCAACACTAAAGACAGCAATGCACCGATTAGTCTCAAGCAAGCTCACCAACTTGTATTTTCTATCGATTCTGCTGTGACCCGGCTCCCAAACAAGTCGAATATCAAAGTAGTAAGAGGTTTTTGATGAAGACGACAACACATCTTGTCTTGGCAACACTGTCAGCGAGCTCAGGGCCAGTATTTCAGTTAAATTATCAGAGGCAGGCAATAAACGGAACAAGGTTATGTTGACAGTTCTCTTCGCTCATCGAGGTGTGTTGCTCTCCAAACCCCTTCCGACAGGCCAACTGTCAACAAGGAATACAATTTGAGTGTTATGCGTCTCTTGCAGTTGCATACTGATTGATTCTTTGTGAATTTTTCGCCAAATTTAACCAATATCGTGCCGCAACCACCGTATCCTTGTGATTACATTCAAAGTGCATCGCTTTGCGCATTGAAGGCTATAAGTTTAACAACTGTTTCGAGGATTGGAAAAAAATTTAATGCAATAGTTAAAAAGATATCAGATAAAGTTGATCGGAGTTCACCTAGAAATACTTTTTTAAAAATTTCGTTCTTATAGATATGAAATTTTTTGCGAAACGAACAGCGCGAATGAAATGGTGAATCGAAGATTGCTCTAAATCGTATAAAAAGCGGAATTTACGTCCAGTTTCATCAAAATAAAATAATAATTAAATAATAAAACAAAAATGTTATCCTGTACAACATGTTACAGGGTTATAACGTTATGCCTGCCTTAAGGCACGTAGCGTTCTTACTTTTAAATGAAATGCTATGACTGCAGGCTGCATGTTAGTTCGCGCAGTTGCTGTTTACTTAAGCGAAATATATTTGGTTTGCATTAAAATCATATAGTATATGTAAATTCTCACTTGTATATTAAAGGACTTTCGTGGCATATACCGCACATTAAGTAGACAAATTGAATTTGATATTGCGATTCAATTGTTTGGTTCTCATTTAGTATATTCTTATCAGATACGATTGAAATTTTATTAATTATGTTACAATGAAATTGGGAAAAAAATACTTATTTTAACGAAACTCTCTTTGTTGCGGCTTTTTCTATGTGCACCTTTGTCCATAGTTCTGAAGCGTAATCCCCAAATTTGCGTTGTCTAATCGAAATTATTATTAAAACATGAAACGTTACAAAATAAGTTCAAAGCATATTAAGTTCTGATATTTCTATGATCATTACTTTAATTAGTATAATTTTAATATAATATTTTAATATTATATATAAGCTTCATAAGCTGACTTCGTAGTGAGATTTACTGGTGGGGCGAGAAAAAGCACATAAAAATTTGTGCTCAAAGATTCAACCAAGGCGCGGAGTTCCAGGCTTTACTAGATATTTTTCTTATCTGAAAATACGGTATGATCAGTATATATAGTTAAAGCCCAAGTTTCTCTTTTTATGCTTCAACAGTGCTCACTAGCACTCCACATTAATGAAACTATTGTACTCTGCAGATTATGCTTTTTGTCATCAGGTCACAAGAAAATTGTTCCTAAGGATTTTTCGATTTCACTCGAAAGATGGCCAACGCAGTGGCTTTGGCAGACTCTTTATCTAAATTTTCAGTCAATGCGTGATGTATATGGCTAAACTTCGAAGAGAATCCCATTCTGATAATAGCATGTTACATATTAAAAATGGTTTGAGCTGCATCACCACTTTCCTTCCTTGTTTAAATTACAATTGCAGTAGAATCTTTCCTGCCACCAACTGAATAAGATATCAAAACAGTATTTGATAATCGCAACGCCCAGGAGTTTAGTTCTCTCTTTTTATTCTCATGTGCTTAATAAACCCACATAGCTTTGTATGTATGTATATATAATGTCTTATACCTTTAACATATATTCCCAGCCGACGCTAAAGTACCCTCGACTCATCATAATACCATCAATACAATATCAATGTAACTGTACTACCTATGCAATTAGCTGGGCTTTCACTAATCATACGCTCTTGTTAGTATGCAAATCCCTGAAAGTTCCCGGTGGCGGGCTTATAAGTATAATACTAATGCATAAGCATGCATATACATATATGTACATGTGTAAACATGTACTTGGCATAACTACTGTCAGCTGTTAGCATATCCTTGCACCTGCTAAGACACTCTAATATTATTCTAACAATATTATTATAATTACTAGTATTTGCTTTCGAATTAGTTGGATATTGGCAAGGGAATGTACACAATCAGCAAGTTATTGTACACAAACAAATACGCATACGCAGATGCCACTGTGCACTTCAACATGTTGTACTAAGTACGCGCAATTGTGGATAGGTGGGCGTGCAGCCGTCTTAAAATGACATATTGCTATCACTATTGCTACATGGTACGATAATATTGTTCTGCCTGCATTTCGTTTTCGAATTATATTACAGCTTTGAAATACTCATAGTAATTTAAGTTTATTGCGGAGAAGCCCATAACATGCCATTAATGAAGTTTAATGAGAATGTAGCATTTATGTGTGGTTGTTAAATATCTGATACATTAGAGGAGTAATTATCCATAGAAATTATTAACCCAATTAATAATATTTTGAATATTGTTGTGGGTTTCGGTTGAATTCAAGAAGCTATGTAGTTATCATTTCTAAACAATTTCCAATAAAACTTGTTTTAATTCAAAGACAAAAGATTGTAGTATAAGTTGTAATTAAATGGAGAAATAAGTCAACTATTCCTTTGGTCATAGTAAAGCGGAACTTCTCCTGCTTCTTCATAAGCATATCGTCAATTGTGCAATAACAGTTTAGTAATCTCACAAAATATTAAGCGAGAGTATAACCGTTAGTTCACATAATGGCTTTTAATAACATCTGAAACTAAATATTCCTCTTAGCCTCACATAAAAATGCAAGACAAATTGATGACACCTGGCATGCAGTCGAGCCGCATATATACGACAGAACTATACATTTTACAACCGCTTTTTCGAACATTTCACGACCACTTTTACTTATAACCCATGCCACAATTTCATCTCGAATTCTTACATCCCATATTCCCATTGAATAACCATATGCCTCTCTTATATCGAACTTAAAGTCAAACTTCCTTTTTAAACATATGTCAACTTTTCGTTTTGCTTCACATTATGTTACTTCCGTCCCATTGCCCGTTTCGAGTGACTGCTGTATGCTCTCTGGCAAAACAGTTGCACTATAGTCTGCAGTAAAGATCATAGCGGTATTATGCCTTTTCCTTACCCATTAACATAATTGATTCCACTTTCCGAATTAAATAACATCTGTCTTCAGATTTAACTTGTGCTTTCTGAAGTATTTGGACCTAAAGTTTAAAGATAGCTCTTAATACAAAACTTCGTGCTAGTTCAAACATAGATTAACTCTTAAGACTTGAAATATTCTATTTTTTGGAAACTCTCTTTCGTTGTTTATTGAGATGCAAAGCTGCTACTGAAAAAATAATTTATTGGTTTCTGGCAATGTATAAAATTTTAGTCGCGGTTAAAGAAGATTTCTTGATCTTATCCAACATATACGTTATAAGTATCGAAGACTTGTGCTCGACTGTACATTTTCTTTGTATAATGTAGAAGTGCCAATAAGACAGAAAGGCGCACGAAATAATGAAAATATTGCTGCCATTGAATGGCAATTTGTTGCTGAAAAATGCAATTTGTTGATTCCAAGACGTATTCAGGAATTGGAAATGTCTCCAACCACAACCAGGCGGATTGTGAGAGAGGATTAGGAAAGAGAGGACTTGGAAATTTGGAAACTGTTCTCAATCAAGAACTTGGACAACTTGAAAACGATAATTTTTTAAAGAAAAATTTTTTTTCCGATGAGGTACCTTTTCATCTGAGTGATGCGGTAAATAAATAAAGCTCTCGATTTTGTTGAAATGTAAATTATTACTATTCATGAACAATCATTACATATACCTAAAGTGAAAGCTGGTGACACCGTTGCTGTCATTTAAAAGCGGTATAAAACGAAGATAACCAACTTTTCATGGCCGCAATGAGAATAAGTTGACCTTGACAACATCTTGTTCCAACAAGACGATGAAACCTGTCCCACGACACATGCAAAAACCGAGTTATGGTGAGTAAATTTGGAGATTTCATTATTTCAAGAAATTGTGACATTGAATGGCCTCCAAGAAGTTGCGATTTAACACTATTAGACTACTTCTGGTAGAGCTATTTGAAGTCACTGGTAGTTAGCAATAACCCAGGCTCTGTTCAAACTTTAAAAATCAATATTGCAATTGCTAATGACGACTTAATTGAGTGGAAAAAAGTACTCGAAAATTGGATTTATCGAATTCTTGCAAGAGTGTGGTTTTTTAAAGAAAGCATATCACTCTTATTGGAAAGCCCTGTACAATCAGCCCTTACGGTTCTTACGGTTTGGCACAATTGTTTCTCTACTTGGAAGATTCGTGCAAACCAGAAAACACGAGACATTTTTGTAAATTTAATGTTGGCTCTTTGTTCGAAGCTCATTTTCGCACCGATATCACAAACATACTGACACTTAAAATGCAATAACTTCACTTCAAATCAAAGAAATGTCATGACTCACTCTCACTGGACAATCGATAAAGATAGCAGATTCTAATGCACCAGTCGATATATAGATGGCGCCACCAGGGCGCGCTAGATTCAAAAATTCCTGTTTACTTTGGAAAACACCTTGTAGTAAGTATGTATGTATATAATAAAATTACACTGGATATTGATACGAAAATCTGATTTTTTTCATACATGCTCTAAATGAAATAAATAAATGATGTAGCTAAATAAGTCTCACAACATTAAAGCTATTCCGCTGCAGACCGAAACAAAGTCAAAGTTGCTCTCTTTTCGCAACAGCTCTTTAAAACTTAAGAAAGCTTACAGTTGCAAGAGTATTAAGGCTCGTTTGGCGAATATCAAAACACATTTATTCACCCGAATATTCAGAAATAAACTACTCGTAAGCTTAAAAGGTGTTCAAAAGGCTTCATATACTTGCAGATAATATATCAAAAATCACACGAATTATTTGCTTTGCGCAATTTTTGCTCGCATAAATAATTGCCACTGTAAATATGGCGAACAAAAAGGGTTCAGACAGATAAATATTTTGGTTTGCCAGCCGCTTTTGCTGAGGCACTTGACCTGTAAGGAAGACGGGTTAGGCATACAGTCTGCTGTACACTTTTGCTGTAGAAGGAAGGACCCAAATAACTGCAAGAGCGAAGACACGTACAAACACACATATTCAACACACACACAATTGTTGCTTTTGATGTATATGTACTATTCAATATTGGTGGATTTATAAATTGTCTGCGCGTGCGTGCTTGATTTAATCAACAAGATATCGCAGATACAGCCACAGATACAGTTTATACACATTTTACAAATGAACAGTTTCATGTTTACGTAGACATAAAGCAAATATTGGATATGAGAAACTCGATTCTTATTGAAGATTTTAAAWACWAAAMAAAAAAAAAAAAAAAGCAAAACAGAAAAAAAAACAGTAAGAACCGAACTCGCGTAATTTGCAATATTCAAAGCCGATTAAATATGTTGCAAAAGTGTTCAATATCAATTATCATGAGGAATTTCAAAGTGCGTTATTTAGGAAGTAACAATTTCACATCTCCCACCTTAAGAGCGCAAAATCGGAATATTGATACATTATTGATATTGGTCGAACAGTTCCTGAAGCATAGTATTTGTCCAATTTTTACAATGAAGCTTTTTGGTACTATCTCGTTCGTGAAATTTAATGCTTCTTTCTAATTAGTGAGTTTTGACAATTTTAATAGTTCCCAATACAAATTTGGTCAATTCAGCGCAAGGGCTTACTGATATATTTACTTTAAGCTAATTAGTCGGGACTCAATTTAAATAACAACAGATCTCCCTACTTCGATATTGTTTACTAAATAACAGTTTTGTTACTTAATTTTTGGCTAAGTTATAGTCTCTTATATTTGTTCTTTTAATGGAATAATGTATGCGTGTCACACGTATCAAATTTCATCAGGGTCATCACGTCAATTTTTACTAAAGTTATTGCTAAAGTGACAGAAGTTCGTGGTGACGGACAGGCAGTCAACCGAAATTTAATTCGTCTGGTCTATCAGATCACTTATGTATATATATATCACTATATCTATATCATTATCAAGTAATAACATGTGCGATATGATAGTGGGCAATTTGTCATCTCATTCTTGTATCATCCAAGAAATAATTAGGACTGCTGAGCTAAAGCTCGGTTTTAGAATAACCGTCTTGGAAGTACTTGCAGCATATGCACTTGGTGGTCCTATTCAATGTATCTAATGGCGCTTGGATAAGGAGTTTATGCCGCATTAGTGAGAGAGCGTTATAAGTAGCGGTACCATACAATTACATATAGATTATGTACAGATATCAAATCACTCGCCGACGACTTATTTAAAATCATTTATAAGAAAATATAACCTGGAGTGTCAATATATCTCACCCAAAAACATTCCTGGTTTCATTTAGAAGTTCATACAAAAATGATACAGAATGCCCCACAGAATGCCCCTTGCTAATTAATATCTCCTCTCGCTTATTCTGGGACTTTCAATATTGAACATAGTGTTTGTTTCTAACAAAATATTAACTGAGAAACAACTGCTCTGCTGCTTTTTATCAACTAGTTAATTGTACATATATTACATACATCTAAAACAACAAACCTTTTCCAAGTTTATTATAAAAAATTGTTAATTTTCAGGTCGGCAGAAAAAGTAGAGAAACTTTTTTTTAGAGAGAAAGCACAGATATTTCAAATTTAGTGAGTAATGTTTATTAAGATTCGAAAGAGCAATCTTTTGCATTTATTTTTTAAATATTATATCTTTCAATTTTTCCCCGCGGCTACGTCTCAGATGATCCACCCGTTGAGTCCAATTTTCAATGATTTGTTCGAGCATTTCGACTGGTAACTGGCGAATGATGGGCGGGATGTTTTGCTAGAACTCCTGAATCAAAGCGAGATTGTCCACACAGACTTTAGACTGTGATATCACACGATCTTGTTGCCCAATAGACCATTGCTTTTCTGATTGACATCTTGAATCTGTTCAGGTTGTTGTTCCTTCGAATGCGGCAACTTACAAGAAAATTTAATTTATTGTACCTTGTGTATCAGGGTTTATTAAATATTGATGCAGAAATGGCCCTCATCTCTGAACAAAATTTGGATTTAGAAATTTGGAAGATATCGGATATTATTGGAACTCGTCAAGAGCCCACGGAGCGAAGCTTGGCAAGGTCGGGCGGCTTAATTCCTTGCTCAAACTTTATTTTTTATGCTTTTAATTTAAGATCTCGACGTAAAATGCATCAAGTTCTTCCATACGGCAGTCCGAGTTGCTGCGAACGGCGAAAATATATACACCTCCTTTACAGAACGACTTTTCTGTAATAAAGATGCACGATTTGTAAACGTTGTTCAGGCGTAAGTCTTTCCACGACGAAATGCTAAACAATACTGAACAAAAATAATACGAAAGCTTAACACGACTCACTTATGATCTGCACACAAAAAAATATTATTAAAACAAGTAAGAAAGCGCTAAGTCAGGTACAACCGAACATTTATACTCTTGCAACTTACAAGAAGCAAAGCCAGGGAAATACTTTAGTGTATAAAACGTCAACCAGAGGATCGAAATCTCCCATACTGAAGGACACATAGGGTTTGTTAGAAAAACGAAAATCGTTTTAAGTATTACATTATATTATATGGAAAATAATAATTTTATCTATTTTTTCATTGCCATATATTATTAACCAGTCATATAATAAAAAAACAATAATATAAAGCAAAATCAGCCGGATGTTCGAAAATCCTGATATTAGGTATATAATGGGGCAAGTTTTCGCTCAAATTTACCTATTTTAGACACCAAGATACACTGTTTTGAGTAAAACACGCTAGCTCACTTTCATTGAGATAACTCACATATTTGCTGATATGTGTGGTGCAAAGTCTCCCAGAAGTTCGAAAATCTTTATACATATAAGGTATACGGGGGCTAAGGGAAATATTTCCCCAATTGAACCCATTTTTGACATACAGACATACCATGGTCAGAGAAAGATTATCCTTTTTTTTCAATTTTATATCTCACACATTGACCAATTCGATCAAAAGTCAACTATAGGCACTAGGGTCGAATTGATCGGTACGTGGGGACTTGAACAATTTTTTGTCTAACGATGGCATACACTTAAGGCATTATTCCTGCAAAATTTCATTGCATTATATTAATTGCTTCTCAATGTGGGTACTGAAAAGTTGCAAGATTCAAGTGGAATTTGAAACAGTGTTATATGGAAAGTAGGCGTGGTTGTACTCCAATTTCGTTCATTTTCGCTCTGTGACATTGTACTGTAAAAGGAATGCCACATGCAAAGAAACCGGTTGGACGGGTCTGGCGATGTGAGATTTCATCAGAATGTGGGCGGTGCCACGGCCATCGCGCCTTTAGCAGTTTTTAACAGTACCGTTATAAGGCGAGTGAGCGGGGTTTTTCAAAATTTTTTACCCACTTGTGCACCCGGATACTGCGATGCCCTCTGCCAAATTATTAGTGATGGCACTTTATATGTTTTCGATTAATGGCGATTTGTGGGCGTGACAGTGGTTACATTACGCCCATCTACGAACTCGTGTTCCTGGCTCGTGAACGCTAATGAACGTGCACCGATCCGAATTGCCACAAAGCGGTGTCAGAAACACTCGCAGCCTCGTCAGCAGCAATTATAATAGCAACTCGAAAGCAGGTCAGATTAATTGGGTTTATTGGATTTGAGAATATGTGGACTAATTTGGCTGCCGTTCGCACACGTACGCACGCATAGCAATGCAGGTATACCCGTAAACCTGCCATGCACAACCAGCAATAATTGCATTGCTAAAATTTACGCATACACACACACGCACATGCGCAAACGTGAGTCCGTGCACAAACACAACGACACAATGACATTGAAGGGGGGAAATTCGCACGTAAATTTGTTGGAAATTACATTTCCAAATCCAGCTTAATATTCCCTTTCACACACTTGGCAACAAACTATCAACGCATTGGCTCCAATGAAGTATGCAGATTTTTGTTGGTTGTTATTGTTGTTGTTGTAGGGTGCGTGTTATTTGATAGACTTGCAACTCCTTTGCAACACATAAATTTATGAGCTTGCATGTATCTCGAAAATATGTCAACACAAGTGCACGCGTGAGCAGCACGTGTTTGTATGTATGTGGAAGTGCAGCAAAAGTGACGTGCCTTGGAGGAGCGCAAAAAAGCATGCAGTTATATTCACATAGAAAAGTGCAAGTAAATAACGGTAAAGCGTAGTGAAGTGCAGAAGTGTGGATGAAGTGAAGCGTATGCTGTACTCCACTACAACCACACACACACATATATTTACATATTGTATATTATAAAAATCACAAAGTGTGCTTGTATGCTCGTGGAAAGTGTATTGTTGCTCCCTGCTGTTGTTAAAAGTAAATCAGTGTCAGCGTGGCGCACAACGAGCTGGCGCATGTGTTGACTGTTATGACACGCGCGATCACACACACACACACACACATTTATTTACACGTGTACTTTTACCAGCCAAGCAAGCACCCACTGCATATTCAGTGTCACATGTGTCACCCGTGTTTGTTGTATATTTATCAGCTGTTTGAGTGTATTTGTAGGTGTCGTGTCTCCGTTATTGCTGCATGTCTGCTTAATGCATCAACGGTTAACTGAGTCTTTCGTTTTCGGGCGAAGTGCGTGTATTTACGACCATATGTATGTGTATTGGTGTGTGTGTGTTCTCTTGAAAGTAAATGTACATTTAATATTCGCAAATTAAATGTGAGACAGTAGAGCTGCAAAAGATTCGCTTGACATCACAATTATAATAAGGATGTGCACGACAATGTTGAGGTTAAGAGTAGTCTTTCGTATAAGCAAATAGTTCAAGTTGCAAGGATGTAATCAACGTTACATAGACAACGCTGTTAGTGAGAGAAGTTTTGGGGGCCTTCTCTGGCCTTTCAATCTGTTTCAAATCTTTCTTTTAAAATCTGCTTAAAGCAGCACTGGCACTGAGAATGTTTAAGTAAGTAAGCAGCTTGTAATATTAAGTTATTATTGGTGAATTCAGCAACGGCCGTCGCTTTAAAAATCATTAATTTTAATCATTTAAAGACGACCATAAATTACCCCTTACATTTGAAACTTCGTGTCCCTAATCATAATATAATATTCTAATAAATATAGCACTCAAACTGACCGACATATTGTGCGGAAGGTTTGTTAGAATAAGGAAAATCAATATTTGTAGTATAATATACCACTTCACTTATATTTTACATATTGACTGATACGAGTATATTATATTATATGTATACGGTACTAGATCAAAGGTATTATAAAATCGCTTACTTTTATGGGAGATGTAGGCAGTACTATCCCCGTATTTTATATTTTTGCAATACCACGTATTCCTAACAGAAAATTATGCTCTCTGTGTTTTATCTTACAAACCATATAGTGAGCAAAGTCAACACCTTGTTTCAAAACGCTACTCGATAATAGGGCTAGGCCAAGTTTGCACCCGATTTTATTATTGGTCTCATTCATTCCATTTTTTCGATTATTTTCAAATAGTGTTCTAGTGAGGTAGTAGTTAGTTTATTCCTTAAACATCCCATATGATCTGAAAATTGGTCAGGCCATCAAGTATTTCATGAACCAATTAGCTGTATTTGGGAACCTTTTTTCATCTTAAACTATACACCTTACATACTTAATATAATTTCTATAGAACAAATATAATTAACTTAATTAATTACAAATTAATTCGATACAAACTACTTTTTCCGAATCCTAGATAGACTTTATATATTTGAACTAAATTTTAGCAACTCTATATATTCATTTATATATGTAAGTTTGAAATATAATAATAAATCAAATCTTTTTTGCAACATGTTTAAAAAATGTCGCAAGCCTAGTGTGGGCGCCAAAATCGACAGTGACATACAAAACTGAGTTTTAACAAGTAAGGAGTAAGTGGTATTACATAAGAAAACGAGTAAGAAAGAACTAAGTTCAGATGGTTTATCCTCCTGCACGAGGAGGGAAATGCCATAAGGTTTAAAATGCCAACCAGAGAATCGGAATTCAAGTAATTTTATATATTCTACATTTGGCATACGATTTTTCAGAAGAAAGAAAATCATTGTACGTAGATATCTTGGTAAAACTTAGTATGCGGTTTTCATAGTACAAAAATTAACCTAAAACGTAGTATAATGTAAACATACGGTTAAATACTACTATAAGCGTGATAAATCAATACTGAATACGCCAGAGTCATTAAGAAGAAGAAGACATTAGAAAGCTTTAGTGGAATTGGACAATGGGCCTGGCATCGCGCACTTTTTTATGAAATCACATATCTCGGGATCGGACCAACCGATTTCGACCAAATTTAGTGTACGTAGCATGCTCAAACACCTTCACAGACCTCTTAGTACATCAGTTGTTTCAGATTAGAAAAAATATATTTTTGTATTGGATGGCTTAGGTTCAGCCAAAATAAATATTTCTTATTATTTTTTGTTTTTCTTCGTTGCAGTAAAAATGCGTACTATTTAAAAGTTCAACAAAATTTATTGTTAAATGACTAACATTTTGAACTTTAATTTTTATTCGCAATATATTGTACATATGTATGTACATTCCCTATATCAATTTGTAACTTCATTTAACAGTATCCAATGCTTACTTCCCATTAGCCAGCTCAGCGCAGACACTGTGTGTGCTGCCTACGATGCACGCAACGGTAACTGACGGACCGACTATCAGGCTGCCTACTTTCGCCTTCCGCTTCGCTTGTATTGACGGTGAATCCGCCTGCTAACCTGATTGCTTGTCATTTACAATTGTTTTGTTGTTGTTATGTCTTTTCTTTTTACTAGCATCACTGTTAGTAATAACTCTTAACAGGCACCGGCAATAAAGCAACTGCTACAGTAACAACAACAGCACTCAACGTACCTATATAACTGATTGCATAAATGAATGAATGAATGAACGAACGAGCGACTGAATGAGTGAATGAGAGGACGAGTGAATGCATGAATCAACGAGTGAGCACTGCTGTCGGTGCTTTTTATTGCCATTCAATACGAGTGTATGGGGTCTTTGTCTGGCTTGAACTGAAGACCGGCAAACCGGCAAGCAGGCAGGCGGCTTTATTCACGAAGCCAAAGAGTCAGCGAAACGTTATTCAATTGACATAGTTATGTCATTTATTTGCTCTCGATTTTATGCTTTTTTTATGTTCATTTAATACAGTAATTTTAATTTCTTTTTCTCTGCAATTCAGTATTAATACAATTTTGCCACGGCTCACTTAGAATAATTTTAGAAAAAGTTGCATTATGTCAGAAGTCAATTACACATATTATATATGTCAATAATATATCATTTCCATAATTCGTGCTGTCGAAATGGAAAAGTTGACACGAAAGTGACGCTTATGACAGAAAGAGTCATAGGCATGGAAATCATAAAGTACCTACTAGCTAAGCAATATGTATTTATTTTCACACAAACGTCATTTTGACGTTCATTTGACATAATTGACTAAACCAATGAAAACGAAAATGTTTGCTAACGATTTTTGTAGGATTAAAAAGATGTATAGTGTGGGCCAAATTTTTAAACAAGGGTTTGTAAAATGAAGTTTGAATGTAGTCAGTATAACAATTTACAATTTGTGTTCCAAAGTAAACAGGACCTTTTGAATCTAGCTTTATAATCTCCTCTCTCTCCATTGTCTAGTGAGAGTTTCATGACAGCTCATTAATTGTAAGTAAACTTATTGCGTTTTAAGTGTCAGCATGTTTGTGTTATCGGTGCGAAAATGAGCTTCGAAAAAAGAGCCAACATTAAATTTTGTTTTACAATTGGTAAAACTTTCACCGAAACATTTTAGTTGATGACACAAGTTTACGGCGATGATTACCTCTCCCCTAACAGAGTGCACGAGTGATTTCAACGTTTTCAAACTTTTCGTGAGGACATAAATGACGATCACCATGTGGGCCAATCAAAATCCGCGATCACCAAAAATTCCATCGATATTGTGAGTGAGTTCGTCAAAAAACAGCCGACATCAATTTATCGCATTTTGACCGAACATTTGGGCTTATGAAAGGTGTGTGCACGGTTTGTTCTGCACAAATTGGTTGACGACCAAAAATTGCTCAGAATCCAATTTTCGTAGGACGATTATTTGACCAAGAATCACATTTTAATCAATAATCACTGCCCGTATTGATCTAATATGGTACCGTGCGACTTCTTCCTTTTCAAAAAAATGCAGACGTAGAGGCCATTCAAAAGGCTTGCACCGGCAGGCTGGCGGCCATACCGGGCAATGAGTTAAAACACTCGTTCGACATGCTTTTGGACCGTGCAAAAAGCTATATTAAAATAGAAGGAGATTATTTTGAAAAAAAATATTGGGTCGCCGCCATATTTTTTTTTTTTTGGTTTTTTTTTCTTGAAAATTTAAAATGGTCTACCCAATAACGAAATAACGACATCCTTCCTAATGAAGAATCTTCTTGTTTTTTGTGTTTTAGATCTCTACAAGGGTTGAAATCACTTCAACCAAGACGTCCCGTTTTTTTGAAGCCCCCACTCCACCGGCCGACAAATTTTGCTTTATTTGTTCTTGCAATTTTTTTTATATTATTAAAATGTCAATAAAAAACATATCTTTTCCATTTTTTGTAATCTTAGTTTAAAAAATGCCTAAAATTCATGCATCTAGGAAATAATATCCCCTTTAATATACATGAGTAGACACTGCTTATAAATTATATTAATCAAGTAAGTTCGAATATTTTATACATTTGCAACTTGCAAAAATCAAAGTCCCAGAAATTCCTTTAAGAAAATTTAACCCGATTTTATCTATTTCTGCCAGTAACACATACACGTACGTATGTGGCATATTAAACATACTGAAATACTCTTCCCTGCGTTTCATAAGGTTCTTCTTTTTGTGTACTAGAAAGGGAAAGAACTCAATTTTTACCCACTCTTCCATCAGCTCCTCTCATACCATCTCTGGTTTAAAATTTAATGGCTCTGGCTCTCTATATGGGGAGTGGACGGGGTTATCTTCCGATTCCAACTATTTTAATACCTTCGGTGGGAGTGCTTAAGGGATTTTTTTTTTTTTTTTTGAGTGAATTTGAAATTTAAAGAAAGATAGATAGGAATAGTTACGTAGTTATATAAACAAAAATCCGTGGGGTCTTGGATACAAAATTATAATGAGAAAACTCGGTTCATTCACTTCGAAGGAAATGACTACGCTAAAGACCAAAAAAGATCCTTCCCAATAAAAGTCTTAAAGATAATCCGCACAGAACGGCCGTACCTATTGCTATCCATGTACAATCGATATACATATATTATGAAGGAGGGCATTTTCGCAATGGTACGAAAGAGACGCATCTGACAATGATACGATGAGGTAAAGGAAATCCAGAAAAAAAAACTTGTCGAGGCTAATAATCGTACTCATGACAATAGATAGAAGAAATATATTCAATAGTGCAAAATGGGTCCGTATGATAGATGCACCAGGAAGCTGTTTTAAAATTCCTATCCACTTGATGAAGATGATACAAAGCTATCTGAAAGACATGGAACTATTTTACGATACAAATAGCAGCGTCAAAGAAAGGAAATCATCTCCGGAACAGCGTAGGAAACCATACTTGGACCAGACTTACTGAAAATCAGATATAATAAATATTTAAACGTCGAAATGTCATTCCTCTTTGATTATGCGGACTATATCGCCACCGTCATAACCATTGTATTTGGCTCAAATTCAGCATACTGCTAAAAATCCAGGCACTATAACAATTTGCTTCCAAGACGTATGGTAAATATTATATTAGTTGTGAAATACATATGGAAAGTGCTTACTAAAGTGCCGAGAACGGCAGCCCTGAGAGTCGCCTCGGTGTACCACACGATATTCGAATCCGCAGTGCTAGTGATCCGCAGCATCCCAATACATCTACTCGGAAGCAAACACATGAACACAAAATCAGTGGACAAGGAAACACAAAGGAACATTGACCGCCAAACTAATAAAAGACATAGAGATGTGGCAGAGTTCTTACGGCGATGTAAACTACTACTTAACAGAGATACTCTCCGGTCATGGGGATTTACGGGAATACCTGTACAATATGGGAAAACCCGAAAGTGCTGCTTGTACTTACAGAGATGAACCACTTGACCACGCAAACTATATCCTTTTCAGTGCCGCCGATGATGACATTGGAAATCATCCCCTAAATTAAGGCGAAAGCAAGGGGCAAGGGAATTACATGGCAGTTGAAGTCAGATGACGATCCCTATAAGTCATTTTAAATCCTTTTTACGACCTAAGAAAACAAAATTATGCCCACCAAATTTCATCAAGACATGTCAATTTTTACTCAAGCTGCAGCTTAACCGGACAGACGGACAGGAAGGCAGTCAGAGCGCCACTCATAGGAAGTGTTTGCGTGGAAAGAAAATGAAAAGATACGAGTTTGATCCACTATCAACAACAAATGGAGTAATTATTTATAAATGGATAGATAATAAACCAATATTATTAGCGTCTAATTTTCATGGCATCAAAAAGTTCAGGAATTACATGTTCAATGCCAACTATCGTTAAAGAATACAACTCATTCAGGGGTGGAGTAGATCATGCAGATCAATTGCGAAGTACCAACAGGATAGATAGGCGATCTAAAAAAATGGTGGCATTAACATACCTAAATGCATATACCAAATACTGTCAAACACATGTAAAAGTTTCTCTCTTGGAATATAAGCGGTCTGTCGCTAAAGGCGCAAAAGGGTATTGGTGCAAATAAAGGAAGGTTGAGACAGACGCCAACACAGTCAAGCAAAAAATCGTCAATAATTGTTGAAGGGAAGAAGATATATGAGATATCTAGCATTAATATTATCGGTCCAAGCCGCATTCGAAATGCAAACAATGCGGTGTATTTTTATATTGCAATGAAAAAATGAACTGTTTCGCCGAATATCATGGCATTAATAAATGAAAATTTTCAAGCTCCTCAAAACCGACGGTACTTTTAAGTACCATGCCTTTTGTACACTGCGATATCTGTGAATTTTTTTTTTTTTTTTTTTTTTTTGATTTTGTTAATAAAATATTTAAGTACACGAATGATAATCTTGAAAACTAAATAAGATAAGTTATCGCTTACACGAATTATATCCATCATTCGGAATTCAAATCGAAGGAAGAAGAAATAACCGAGCACACTGTTCACTTGACAATAAAAATAGAAAACATTATAAATGAATGCTGAACTCATCACTTATGTAAAGTCATTAATATCCAAAGCATGTAAAAATGTCTGAATATACCAATGTTCAAAAGCAGAATCTGAATTGTTTTAAGTTGAAAACCTAAATTAGACATACCGAAATAAAATGATTTATGTAAAAATTTCGCCTAAAAATTGGAATATAAAATAGCCAAATTAGAATTCACAAGACACTTTATGAAACAATTAAAAAATGTTTATTGACGGGATAAGTACTCAAAAGCATATGCATATTATTATATTTGTAGTCCTAAGAATGCTTTCACTTTTCTCACAATCACTCATGCTCAGCTTCACATTTCCAATTTTATGCATTTGTTGCGCTCGATTGACCCAAGAATAGTGCTGAGCTCGATAGAAACATGTATATTGGCTGTGTTTCTATTTCTTCACAAAATCCTTCCTTACACTCTTTCAACACGTGAACATATTGCTCACAAATTTTGGGGGTTTAGCGCAAAATAATGTTACATTTTGTACTTCTCCGCTGCACAAGCACAAATCTAGGGTAAACACAACCTTCAACTTGAGTTAGATTCAAACGAAATAAAGGTTTTATTGTGAAAATTTCCAATCTGCTGACTCTTTCATTCATTCAATAAATAACTACGTTAACAATACGTTTGCCAGTTGCTCATAAATCCGTAACTTATTACATAAAGTAGAGTGTGCCAAATGTGATAAATTTTGAACAAAAATTACGCACTGCTGCATTCGCACACGATTGTTTGACCCCTGATTGAGACCCAATAGAGAAAATCTACGCTAGCGAAATAAACTAACGGTTCAAATCTCATCTTTTGTGGTATCAAAGGAGTAAGTGAAATTAAGGTTCTTATAATAAGCTTTGATATCGGAATTGGTATAAAACAGTTGCTGAAAATCAGGCGCATTAAGGATTAACTTAAGTACTATGCATCATATCCCCCATCCATGAAATATTTTAGGTGTATTTGAATGAAAGCGAAATGAATCGAACAAACAGCTGACTTAAAAACAAAAATAAATAACATGTAATTCTATTCTAAATGATGAGATCTTCCAGGAAATTTGGTCCAATAAACATACATAATACGTTCCAATTAAATTGTCCTGAGTCGTGCAGTAGAACTTTTCTCATAATGTTTTGCTACAAGAGCTGATTCGAGACGCGATTGTCCGCATAAACTTCAGACTTTCCATATCTCCACAGGAAAAAGTCCAACGATGTAATATCACATGATCTTGGCAGCCGATCGACTGACCCAAAACGTGAAACTATTTGCTTACCGAAGGGTTATTTCAATAAATTATTTGATTAATGCGCTGCGTCGGAAGTGGAGCCGTTTTGTTGAAACCAAATATCGGCGAGATCACGAGCATCGCAATTGACGGTAAGGTTCACACCAGAGCCATTTTTGAAGAAATGTGGAGAAATGAACGCTCTTGAAACTCTGCAGATTGCAAGCTTAATTTTGTCCACTTTCAACTTGAGATCTCGTCGTAAAATGCGCCAAGTCGTTCCACCCATCAGTATGAGTTATTGCAAACGGCGCCAAATCGACTCTTCACGGTCTTCGTGTACACTCTCAGCTACGGCTGCTATATTTTCTTCCCTCCGTTCCAATAATGAATACAGGAACTCTAGATGGATGATGGTGTTGTTACTGAAAAATCACCTCTGCTTTGATCACCCGTTAAAAAATGCCAAAAGTGACATTGCTAGTGGTATAAATGCCGTTAATCATTCCAAGCCTCGATGTTTGGTGATTGATTAAGACAAAGTTCCCTGAAATATTAATTTAAGAAGGAAGCCTGATTTAGAAGCTTCAAAAAATCAACTTTTTTCTTAAATTTCTTGAATAATTATCTAAGAACATATTCCCAAAGTTATAATTGGGAATTCGAAATATCTTTGGAGCTAGAAGGAAGTAGTGACCGAGCGTGTAGCAGATATTAGGTCTCCCTTCCGCTTTTTATACTCTCGCAACAAAGCTGCTAAGGAGAGTATTATAGTTTTGTTCACATAACGGTTGTTTGTAAGTCCTAAAACTAAAAGAGTCAGTCTGTCCGTCCGTCCGTCCGTGCAAGCTGTAACTTGAGTAAGAATTGAGATATCATGATGAAACGGGGTACACGTATTTCTTGGCTCTATAAGGAGGTTAAGTTCGAAGGTAGGCAAAATCGGCTCACTGCCACGCCCACAAAATGACGAAAACCGAAAACCTATAAAGTGTCATAACTAAGCCATAAATAAAGATATTAAAGTGAAATTTGGCACAAAGGATCGCATTTGGACGTAATTTTTTTGGAAAAGTGGGCATGGCCCCGCCCCCTACTAAGTTTTTTATACATATCCCGGAAACTACTATAGCTATGTCAACCAAACTATATAGAGTCGTTTCTTTTAGGCATTTCCATATACAGTTCAAAAATGGAAGAAATCGGATAATAGCCACGCCCACCTCCCATACAAAGGTTATGTTGAAAATCACTAAAAGTGCGTTAACCGACTAACAAAACACGTCAGAAACACTAAATTTTACGGAAGAAATGTCAGAAGAAAGCTGCACCCATTTTTAATTCCATCTGATGCCTTCTCTGTATAATATATACATTAGGAACCAATGATGATAGCGGAATAAAACTTTACACAAATACGGTATTTGAGGTATCCCTTGTAGAAAAATTGTCGTGACTTGTGTCGTTTGATAAAGCACCATCCCCCAAAACACCATTCATCTGACAGAACGTTCCTCTAGCGGATTTGCCTTTAACGAAGGAAAACTTTAAAATAGCGTGAATTTCGGCGTTAGTGAACTCCATGTTTACACGTCTATCACTGTTGAACGCAATGTCCAAACTAATCATGCTTGTGTCGTTTTGTAGGTTATGTTAAGACCTTCCAAAGATTTATAGTATTTCCAGATACGAACTCTGTAGCGCTTTATACATAGCCGCGAAATTCAAAAGCCCTGCATCCTTTCCCTTCCAAAAAAATCCTCAAGAAATCGATTTTTTGAATCCTCTAAAGCAGGCTCCCCCCTCGAAGAAAAGAAAAACGAATGGGCTAACCATGGCTGATAAGAACAGTCACTTGTGGTTTTTGAGAAAGATAATCAAATAGTCTAATCTATCAGAAGAGAGTTTGACTTCCTTTTTAAAGAATTAGCTCATAGTAAATGAAATAGTTTAGGCTTAAGCTGGACAACCATGCACATCTGACCCATATATAAAAAAACAACAACGATGAACCAGTTGATAAGCTAGAAGAACAATCTGAAATAGAAATCGAACCTCAAAATCACTGTCTAAGTTTTGATTGCATAGGTAAAAACGAAGCTTGCTCTTTCTCGGTGATAAAATAGCTGATTGGTTTATATGGATTGATCATTGCATAACAACAAGATATTATATTACAATTTATAGTAACGAGGATATACCAACCAGGATATAATAATAATACCAACTAACTGACTAAACACAAACATATAATACTTGTAGTACTAGGCTCACCATTTCCACTTGGGTAAAGTTCAGGTCGAATTGCAACTGTATATTCATTTGCCTGCGGGACGGGATTTGCCACTGTGCATTTAATGTTATAATTCACTTCATTTTGTTACATAATAGGGTCACTACTCAAGGGCATACCGCCGACATTCGCTGAAAGAATGGAACTACTTATTTCGAGTACATATCTACCATACATACACCTATATGTTCGTATGTAATTTATATTTTTAAAATTGTCGCAAATTTTCTACCTCAATGAATGCCAATACAAAGGATTTATTTATTATTGACGCGTATTATATAGTTGTTCTTGTGTTGCACACAAGTTCATATCGAGTAAAGTCCAGCAGCACAAAACTGTCTGACTAACTGCGGTACCCTGCTGCACGAGCTACGACTGGGTTCTACATATATATACGTAATGTACCTATTTGTTGCCCCCACGTATCCATGTCATGGCTGCAGCCAAGTTACTGTCGCACATTCAGGTATGAAAGGATTTTTATTCATGGCGGTTGCAGCTAGCCACGTTATGCCAATTTATAATTTCCTCTACGGCAATAGAAAGCAGGTAAAAGTTTTGCTAATCTACTTCCATGTTTTAATGGCGGTTAGGTGACCTTTAGCTAACAAGAAGGGATATGAAAATAGTGCTGACAAAAATAGCGATTTGAGCTATCGAGACAAAATTATAGTGACGATTTCTTTTTCTGAACAAATGAAAGACTTCTGCTTGTAACAATATCTTTACTGCAGTAAATATGGAAAGGATGAGATGCTACTTTTGTCAAAGATTTTGTCTGGAATGTTCAGCAATATACGCTGCCTTCAATTGTTATAAAAAATAATAATAGGAAAAATAGCATCGGTCAATGACCAGAAAAATTAAGAACCCATAACTTTACAAATTATATTTTTTGATGGCGAAGAAAGGCTTTTCTAACTAGGTAGAAACCCTCCGAAACTCAAGGCAGTGTGAGACTCGAACTCAATTGAAATCGAAAGATAGATCTCTCGAAAGCAGAACATTCATATTTAATTAGGCGGTGCACATCATACAACTTCAGTCCAGGTTGTCACTTTATTAGAAATGAGATTGCTATATTACCAAAAATTTCATCAATCTCGTATTAATTTGTATCCTGTTATCAAAAAAAGTCGGCGCACTCGCGATTTGGCTCGCAAGTAAATTAAGAGAGCAGCTATGCTGGTTAGGATGTTAGCGGATGTAAGATAACACTCCAGCTCTAAAGCTGTTCTAGTCAGTACGTGACAGTGGAAATAGAGAAAGAGAAAGACCTTAACTCCGTTGTATAGACCAGGTGGAGTAGGACTTGGATGCACCTGGTATATCGAATTAGCGCCAAATAGCAGAAATAAGAAACAACTGGCGCGCTGTTATAAACTAGGCTTTAACCGCCAGTAAAGAAGTGGTGTTTATGAGCCCGTTCATCACCATTCCACACGTTGCACCTATAGACATAACCGATGGACGGCGAAAAAGGCTGCTATTACACTTAGGGAGGCTGGGTATAAGAGGCACCAGGCACCGAGACACTCTGAAATCCTCCACTGCTTCGATTGCATTTTCGACAATTTAAATAACTGCATGCGTAGCCGCTGGCAAAGGGGTGCAGTGATCATTTAAACGGATGGATCGAAGTACATAAAGAAGGAAAATTGGTGGCGGAGTCTTCGGTCGGGAGCTCTTCGTCAACAGTACTTTCAGACTACCCGACCACTGAAGAGTCTTTCAAACGGAGGTAGCTGCCATCAAGATATCGGTAAATGTACTGCTCCTAAATGCAGCTTCTTTCAGAGAGATACGCATTCCTTCCGATAACCGTGCGGCTATACTGATTTTGAACTCGCTGACTGTACGCTCAAAAGTAGCTTATTCGAAATCTCATCCAGCATATTTGTGTGGGGGCCGGATCACAGCGGATTCACTGGAAACTGCAAAGCTGATGAGTTACTAGAGAAGGCACCCAATCTCCAATTTCTGATGTCTCTTGCATTCTGGCACTGGACCTTTGGACCCCCCGGGAAGCTCAATAAACACTAATCAACAACCAGAACTATAAGAGATCATTCGAACAACTTGCACTAAGTCTGCTATCCCAACCTAATTGTAAGTGTTCTGATTGGACACTATCCAATAGATTTACACGCGGTGCGGCAAAATATTATGTCGGGCGCTCTTTATCAAAGCTGTATGGAGGAAAGAGAGGTAAAATCATCTCGTCAATCCTCTTCTACTGCCCGGAGGTAGACTGAGATTGAAATTGACACACCTTGGGCGAAAGTAGTAAGTAGCTGGGATTGATATTAAACGCCTTACTAAATTTGTTATCAACTCAAAACGTTTCACCGTTTTATGGGAATCAGGTGAAGCACTTTCAGGAGTTTATGGGTAACACAAAGGACGAATATATGTTCAATAGGGATTTGTCAATTGCGCATCGGTGTTATGATCTGACTTAAAATAACCTAACCAAACCCAACTAAATCTGCCACCTACTGACCTCCTCACTGAAATTTGCGCCACAAAATCGGTAGGACGACTACTGCCTGCAGGAAAATTTACACATAGAATTTAAAATTCGATATAATGATATGGAAACTGCAAAAGTCATGTGGAAAACGGCAGATCAAAAATTCACACAGTTCCTGCTCACTCTTAATAGAGGAGAATGTACGTACATGCTTAAAATAGTTACTTGACAAACTCTAGTGGCGGGTATCGCCCACAGAAAGGGACTGAAAGTCGAGACGACTACAGGAAATGTCAAGAGGAAGACACCAGAAAAACAATGGACCATATTTTGAACACTCATCCGTCAGGACCTATACATTGAAATTCGTAACAAGCACTGGCATTCTGAAGAATGACTACTTCTCTAAGAACCAAAACTGGTGTATGCGTGGCTCTCAAGCCTACCAGAATAACCTAATATAAACTAATTCGAGACTGTCATCATTAACAGCTAGATTTCTCTAGCTTCACGCCATAATTTTGAACAGCTCATGTGGTTTTCCATGAAGCGGTGGCTAACTCATTTAGTAGTTGTAAATTTCATATTCATTTAATATCAGTACTCTTAACACATACTTTCTTAAAATGTCTATTGCATTACAAATAAAATCAACATAAATTAGTGTTCTTGTTTGGTAATTAAATCTATTGAAACTTTGAAATTGAATCGTGCCAGTACTGTGCTCTGTGTGAAACCGCATAAGTTTACTTAAAATGGTCATTCGAATTTGTTATTGCATATTACTGCAGAAATTTGTACTAATAACTGTATCTGCTCCTCGTCTGTGTATATTTCCAAATATAATCATAACCAACAAATAGTTAATTAAATATAATTTACTCACACAAAATGGATATTTGTGAATAATTACGAGTATACATAAGTAAATACTTGTAAATATGTCTGTGCATTGGACATATCGAGCACATATTTTATGGAATTACCTTGAATTTAATAGACGCTTTCGTTTGGAATAATTGCGGTCTCCATAATTTATGTACTAATTATTGGTTCTAAAGCACATTTTCCTTTCACTTCTTCCTGCCGAGTTGATATGTCGTGTGCATGCATGTTGCTTACTGACGTTGCATAATTATATTACTAATGTTTATTTGCAGTTCATATTTACCGTTGTTGTTGGTATATGCATACATATAGACCACTTAAGTGGAATGTAGCAAGGTCGTGGGTGACTTGGCCGATGTTGATGTACGAGTTCGATAAGTACATATCTAATGATTATTGATGATTTTTCCAGCAATTATGAGAGTTTTCGAAGCGCAATTCAGCAATGGGGATTTCCACATACATACTATTTATAAACACAAATACACAGGCAGCTTAATTTTATATGAATGCATACATGTGCATTAGGGTATTTGTTTTTCTCCAATTTATTGTGCTTTAATAACGAGAGTTTTGTTTTTTCCTAAATTCGAAAAGAAGCAAATTTAAATAAGCTCTTTATTTGCAACATTAAACGGTGCCCAAATCATATTTCTTTTCCCATGCACTTTATGTGTGATGTGTTTTGATCTCTTGTAATAAAGTTTTCATCTCCAAAGCAGATAAAGCTACAGCTTTTGGTCTCTATGAAACATTTAGTATACTTATACTACTATGAGCGAAAAATAGTAAGACCTTACTGATAATTTTAGAATTATTTATTTGTTATAATTATATAATTTTCCTGGTGCCAACTCGGAGCCGTAGTTAAAGTCAGTTTTCGGAATAGCAATGAGCACAACGATTCAAGTTTAATGTCTTCAATTAACTCAAAGGGATTTCCCCGAAGCGTTCATTTGAGTTTGCTGAACAGCTAGAAGTCACACAGAGCTAAATCAGGCGAATGCGGCGGTTGCAGCACGACAATGTCTAAAATTTTACGAACACCTAACGAAGAGTCAATGCAGTATGCGACGGTACATTATCGTGGTGCAAACCATGAGTTCTCGGCCCTTAATTCCGGCCTCTTTTGACAAATAGCTTCGCGCAAACAACACTCAAATGGTATCCTTAGATGACAGTTTGCCCGGTTGGGAGGAATTCGAAGTTCACCACACCTTAATAATCGAAGAAAACTGTCAACATATCCTTGATTTTTGTTCTGATTTGACGGGTTTTTTTCGGATTTGGGTAAAACTTGCCACGATGTTTCCGGGTTCTTTCCTTTATTTTGATGACATGTTGATAATGAATTGATGTTGATTCGTCAAAGCCTTCTTGACGCTCTTTGAATAATTTTTGCGAATCAAATGCATTGCTCTCGACAAACAGTTATCATCGAAGGCCTTTTCCAACATTTTGAACTTTTCGGTTCAAAACATTCCATTTCGCACCCAAACTTGTTTGTTAAATAAATCATACCAAGATACAAAAAAAAATATTTCAACCAATGGATTTTTGCAAGAAATTTAACTGAAAAGGTCTTACTATTTTTATAAACCTCTGAACGCCTAAAGTTAAGTCATGGTAGAAACTGAAAATCAAGTGAGTGTTTACGTTGGATCCTGATTTTTCGGATAACAACTTAAACTTGAAGGGGGTGTTTGCAAAATAAAATAAAATAATAGTCTTGGAAAATAACGAGCACCCTGATGTATGTACAATATCACGTTACGAGGAAGCCTTACGGTTTTTACCTGAACTTTATTAGGAAACAAGTATACTTACTTACAACTACTGGGCTATAGCTTCAGCTATTATTCATAAGATGTTGCTGTGTGCTTTTTTATACATTTTTTATTATTGACATTCGGAGTAAATTGGTTATTAATTCACCGGAAATATTTCATATCTTACATTTCACCCTCCTCCTAACTTGGGATTGAGGTTATCATTAAACCTTTCAAAATGGAAGAAGCGACTTCAAAATCGTAATACCCAACATTTCTGGGAAACTATTAAAATATTTGCAATTTGATTATATCTTATAAATATAGATACATATGGGTAAACTTTAAAATAATTAATTATTTTATTATTAAAATAACTAAATCAGCAAGATATTCTAAATAAACTTACGTTAAAAATTCTAAACGGAGGCTTGGACTCCAAAGGCAGTAAAATCAAAATCTTGATCAATGCGAAAGCGTTAATATAGTTTTTTGCATAAAAGTAGTTCAACAATATAGAAGTTGGTGGAAATACTAACTGTAATAAGAATACACCATATGGAAGTACACAAGGCCCGGTGAAAAGATATCCATTAGTTTTGCATTAAATTTATAGAAACCTTCGTTGCTATTAACACAACACTGAAAAAGCTGACAATCATCACATGAGGCAACTTAGTCACCAGCAAAATCATTCGTTTTAGAAAAGGTGAACTGTAAGGTGGATATATACGAAGTCTCAGCCAAGCTGTCGGAGCTTGTAGCGATTCAAGATCAATATATAATATGTGGCCTCGAGCTGTTCATATGGAACACAATATCCCTCCTTTTATCTAGAGTATCCGTTTCTGCACATTCAGGAATGTTTAATTGATGACAGTAAAGTTACACAGTAAAAGTTTGATTTATAGAAAATCCCTCCTAACCAGTAATCCCCGATTTGATTGCAATCCTCAGTGTGAAGATCTGTTTATACGGAGTTTTGTGTGAACTCATGTGTAACACTTACGTTGAATTTGTTTTTTGTATTCTGACTGATCAGTTGTTGTCATCGTCCAAGCCTCTGCATCATATAGCAGGACGGGAATAATGAGTGACTCATAGATCTTTGTTTTTGTTAACTTCCTTATACATTCTGGAGAAAGCAGAACTAACGGCGCGTTTGTTGAGGACTATGATATCAATATGATCGGCGTACGCCAAAGGCTGTACAAACTTATAGAAGGTGGTACCTCTCTATTTAATTCTGAAACTCGAATTATTTTCTCCATCAATAGGTTGAAAGAGTCACACTATCGGTAGTCGCCCTGTTGGAAACCTCTTTTGGTATCGAACGGTTGGAAGACTGATTGTGGGGTGTCCTTTTTGTGGATTGCATACTTTCGTTCGATCATATTCTATAAAGAAGCTGATGCATACTCCTTATCAGTTCTTCAACGTACGGCAAATGGAATGTCTGCTCCATTGTCATCGATTGAGGAATCGATTTCAACATCTCTTGGTGTTATGCCTTCATTGCCATTCAGTAGGCTGGACAAGAGTTCCCTCCATAATTTTAGTATATTCTGCAGGATATCAGGCACTAGATCATCTCTGCGGTCAGTCACCACTGAGGTTGACTCGATAAAAATCCATCCCAAGAGACCAAGTTTGACCACTTTTCGCAGAAATAGGGGCCGAGTATTCTCTTTCAAGGCGTATGACCACACAAAGATAGTCTAGCGGTGTTAATCCCCCAGCCACAAGCTCATGATGCGTGATAATGCGCTTATCAAAAGTTTCCTTCAATAAATTGATTTTTCCATTGGATTTATAGACCATAACATTATGACCGGCTTACCTTCCGTATCGCATACCAAAGTGGATGAGGATGTATCGGCGTCTCAACAATGGCTACTGGATTATTAAACTCCAAATGAGATAATTTTGAATAAAATTGGGGTCAATAGTCATCAAAATCTGAACCTAGTCACCGAACATACGACGAGCTTGATATTCGGCATTTACGTATAATCTTGAAAATCAAGTTTACGGAATATATTTAGAACTGTTAGGAGAACCCCATATTATATTTGGACATTTCTTATCGGTCTCTCTATATCTTTTAACACGTACGAATACACATCTAATAATTCAAAATATAACGGAACCTGGATGGATCTGAATGCAAAAACAGCGACGTTCACATTAGAAACTTATTTATTTTACATAAATTTAATTCAATTTTCTAAATCTCAACGAAAACATATTCCTGCCACATACTTTCAATTTGCGTTTTATCCTCAATCTCAGTAGCTCAATAGCGCACGAATAGCTACTGCATGTAGGACGTCGACGAGGAGAGTTAAATAATTATGTTGAAACTCACGCACAAAACTCTGCACCAGTTTACGCTTAAGAGCCGGCGGCCATTTCACTGCAGCACATATGTGCGTTTGAAAGCGCTGTCTGCCCGAGCGACTGCAGACAGTGGCAGCGAGGTGGATGAGTTTGTACCACAACTCGCTGCATGGATTCATACCCGCGTATGTCTATGCGTCGCATGGGGAGACTAATTAATTTTTAATTACTTTTTTTCATATTGCTCGCAATTTTTCCAAGGCGCATGCCACAACAGCTCAAGCCAAAGTATCAGAGACTATTGTTATATAAAACTGCAGGCGATGCACGGAACAGGCACACAGCAAAGAAAAACAAAAACTAAAAAAAAAAGAAGAAGATGAATGAAAATATAAAATAATAGAGCATACGCTAAGGCGGAGAGCACGTCCTCTAGAGTAACATGCAATTTGCTTTTAATTCTTCTAATTTTTATTTTTATTTTTCACTATTTTTTATACACGTCTCTAACTTCGTTTTTGTCTTCACGCTCATTCTTTTAGTCATTTACTAGCGCTCCAAGCGATCCTGTTGACATTTCAAGGCATTTTAACGCTCGTTTAGTTCACTTAGAAACAATGGCTGAAAAGAAAACTGTTTGCGCTTAAATACAGCCCCATATATGCATGCGTATGTGTGTGTGTGTGTATGTGTGCGCGTGTACCTGTTTTTGCTCTTCCTCTGCCACGAGTGTTTACCACTGGCGAACTTTATTTAATTAGTGGCTCATCCTTCCAGCAGTCTGGGCGTGGCTGCTGTTTTTGCTTTCGCTTTGTTAGCTCATGCTGCTGTTGTTTTTGTTGTTGTTGCCCATGCTCTGCAAATGCCAATCTACTCTAATTAGTAGAGCAAATATAGTTAGTTACCGACACTCTCACGTGCACACGAGCTATGAGCATTATTCAATACTCGTTCATTTGTAATTGATAGTTGAGGTTTTTGAAAATTATAAAGTTTAATCAAACCTGCCACAAGCAGGTCGAACTACACTATTTGCTCCACACCCGCTAGTCGACAAACAGGTGTATGTATATTTATGTATACAGCTTTGTATGAGATAAGGTTAAAATTTCCATAATGAGTCAATGGTTTTACAGTTAGTATACAGTTAAATGTTCTAATAGATTTATGGCTGCTAATTATGCTGGTGAAAGATATGAGTTCTTGGTCGATAAATCCACTCACACCATAAATAGTTGAAACGGTGTTTAGCTTAAACTCTTAGTTGAGGTTAGGAATGTTTTGGAGAGATGCAATTAAGCAAACGAACATTTCTTCTTTCCCCGAGAAATATTATAATGCTCAACGTGGACTTTACGGCAACGGCCGTTAAATAAAACACATATAAAACCATTCAAAAATAAAATAAACAATGAAGCCTAAACTCTCCCTAAAATTGACTCTTATTCTAGGAACTCCAGTTGGGTTGTCATAAACAAATTCTGGCCAACTTTCGACTCACTTTAGGGAAATGGCAGCAGTAAGAGCTTTATTCAAAAGGTGTAGTGAGTTTTAAATTTTTGCAATCGATTTTTCTGCCTTAATGTGGGCTCACACCCCTTACTTAGGAATGTTTAGTTCATTTTTGACAGCTGTTTTGCTTGAAATCGTTGATGATATACCACTAAGTTCCCTCGGAAATCCATAATCAGCAAAAATTGCCAAGACTGAGCTAGAATGTTTTGAACTGTATTTTGACCACTCCGTCATGGAAATCATAGTGAACTCCACTAACATATACATTGAACAAGTAAAATTTAAGTTTTCCAGAGATAGAGATGCTAAACTAAGAAATATTTTGGAAATGAGAGCATTTCTTGGTATGCTGTTTGTGATTGGTTGTCAGAAATCTGGAAGACTGAATTTGAAAGAGCTTTTGGAACATAAAGCGAGGTACAGGTACCGAATTAATTTATCTTTGCATGTTACAAAACAGATTTAGATTCCTGCTAAGAGCAATCAAATTCGACGATATAAGAGGCCGAAGAATACATCAAGAGCATGACAAGCTGGCTTCTGTGAGAGAAAGTTTTGAGAAACTTGTTGCCAACTTTCAAAAACAATTTATACCTGGCGAATTGATCAATGCAAAGAGCTTGTGAATAAAAAGATCACTGTTGTAGGCACTGTAAAAAAAAAATAAACCGCAAATTCCACAAAGTATTAAAAATATCAAAGATAGAAAAGAAAACGATTCAGTATTTGGCTTTCAAAAATAAGGCACTTTAGTGTCATATGTTCCAAAAAAAAGTAAGGTAGTGCTAATGTATTCGTCTATGCACTATGACGGCAATTTCAACTCTCACACAGGAGATAAACGTAAGCCAGAAATGATTACATTTTATAATAATACCAAATATGCCGTGGATATTGTGGACAAGATGTGCGGTTCTTACGATGTCTCCAGAAATTCTAGACGCTGGCCTCTTACTGTATTCTTCGATTTGATGAATATAAGCGTCAAACGGTTATGTTATACATAAAATAAATTATTAGTTACATGAAATTGGTTTCGAGCTCGTGGCTCCTTGCATAAAGCGGAGAATGTATACYGGAAGTGTTACAAAATCTATAAAAATGAAAGCTAAAATTCTTTTGGGCCTAAACGATCCACCGGAAATGAATCCCGGTCCAGCAAAACCCCCAAATAYCGGTCGAGTCGGAAAATGTTTCTTTTTTGGCAGGGCGCGACACAAGTCAACAAGAAAGCAATGCTACACATGTAAAAAATGGATTTGTCTTGATCATCAGTTTCTTCTTTCTGCACTGAAAATGAAGAATCGGAGTTGTTCGATATAAGCGAATAAAAAATTAGTCATTTTGGATTGGAAGTCAAAATTTTACGTTATTTTTTAGTTATTCGCAAGAAGTCTGATTTTAAGTTCCTAATATGTTTACAATGAATATTTTTTGGTTGATTTGGTTTTATAATAAACTGTTACTTATTATTATTAAAACATATTTTTTTATTTACGAATATTTCGTTTCAAACCCTTATGTCTAAAAGGTGATAACTGGTCACTAATCTTGGGTTTATTTTTTCCATAGTAGGGACATTGTGTATCTTGAGTTCTTGCTTATGAATCGTGCAATCAAAAAATAATATTACCTGTGATTTGCGCGAAGCAATCCGGCAGAAACGCTCGAACTTGCGGAGGAACGAAAAAGATCATCAAAATATAAAGTTATACGTAAACTCATATAACAGGAGACGGTCAGCACATATCTAGCCCCAAGAAATAATGCACACGCTAATCACTTACACTAAATAAGAATAAGCGACTTCAGATATCCCAAAAAAAAAAAAAAAAATAGTTCAGCGGTGTTAAATCGCACAATCTTGAAGGTCAAGCCATAGAAATGGAAAATAGAACTAAGTATGAATGAAGAAAAAGCTGTCAAAAAGACAAACTGCGAAAAAAAATATTTCTTAGATGAAGCCACACTATTAAACAAACGATCAATATAAATTGTACAGCCTTTCTAATAGATAATCCAAGTACAATGACAAATAAAAGTCTATGCAACTATTCGTTAACATGTGGCAGTAATAGAATACTATGTCGCCTGAAGCTTAAACAGAAATCTAAATACTACTTAGTAAGGTGGAATCTACATCGACTACTTCGCTCGATCGTATGGCTCTACTATGGCGAATTACTGAACTGATGCGAAGAAAAAGTCATTGTAATCATAGAATTTCTTGCTATCCACCGTGTTCTACAGATTTGCCGTGGAACAACTTCTGTTGGCTTTCATAAAATAAAAACACGCTGCGACGAATAGTCAGCAGGTATCCACGTCAAACACACTGGACCTGGTATGCAACATAAGCATGATATAATTTTATATCAGAAATATCTTTAATAATTGGATAATTCAAGAAAAGTCAACTTTTTAACTTAAGGTAAGTCCTCACTATTAGACTATTTTAAACAAAATCTAACTATATACCCAATATGCACTTCACCGTAATTTTGAAAGGCACACTACTTACTTGAAATTGTGCTTTCAAAACTCGAAGTCAATTAGTAAATTTGCGAAGCACTTTTGTCGTCAGCTTTAATGTCGTTTCTCTCATTTACCGCGAAAATGCTGCTACGCTCCACGAAATGAGGAGGAGCTTAGCAAATTTGAGACCACACGCCGGGTTGCTTTTACAGTCGTATTAGCGAGGCTTCACATTTTTATGGTTCCGCAAGAACATTTATAACTAAATAAATGGGTATGTGTGTGTGTGTGTGTGTATATATATATTACGCTGTATCAGTAGCAGCACATCAAACGCTAGATAAGGGGTTAGATAATATGCTAATGTTGCCGGTAAGGGTTGATGGAGGGCTCCGCCGAAAACTGGAGCAACTTAATTAAAAACATGAAAAACTGCAAGGATTTAATTTAATGTCAATTTGCACAGGAATCGCAGAGCGGCAAATATACTGAGAGGCAACGTGAGGATGGTTTCATTTTTTGTGTTTTTTTTTTATATTTTTTTTTAACGTAAATTAAGTGTGTATTAACGCAGTTGTATGAATTTGCGGCGTGAAACAATGGAATTGGTGGTAGCATTGATGTGGGCGAAAGTCACGAGCCGGTGATTGACTTCTGCATACTCATGAAGAGTTCGTCGACTGAGAGATTGTTGACGCAGTAAGTAATCAAGATGTAATGATATTCCGTTGCCAGTTATTTAAGCTTTGTGGCTTTTAGTTTATTGTCTTTCTATAAGATTTCAGTAGAAGTTTGTGGATATTTTGTAAGATGAAAGGCATATAGATATATATATATATATATTTGTATACTGTATAGATTAGGTAGGTAGGTAAAGTAGATATCTGAGGACAGAAATTGGACTTTATGAAGCCCATTGTGATACCACCGGACATAAATTTATCTCATTCTTAGAAACATCCTGTGCTCTTGATCAGGTTCGTCTATAAAAAAATTATATGTTTATGTAATATATGCAACTTCCGAGACATCATCAAGAACCCCTCAAACGACAGTTGCTTCTTTTCATATACAAGACATTGCTTCCACATAAAAGATGTTTTATAATCTCTTCTTCTTCTACCTTGGCAATTTTTGTAGTAGGAATAGTTTGTGTGGTATCCACAGCCTTTTGGCGTGACTTCCAATTGGCAAGGTCACTTTTAGCACCACGATCGTTTCACTATTTTCGATGAAACCCTAAGAAACTTCATTGATTTTATGACCGTTTTCATTTCTGTATATATAAACTTATGACTTGTTCTGAGCACACTCTTTATCTGAACAAAAAGTTATTCTTTAATTCCTGTGGTCTCTGCTTGGAAGACACTGTAGTGGTCTGGTAGTCGGAAGATCATTCTGGAATTTAGTTTTGCTGAAAAGGCACCACCCGTATAAATGCTTACTCCTATGGCACTGTCCACTTCACCCTTTTCACTATCAGGTCTGAAAAGAAATGTAATATTGGTTACCGAATTTCAGTTCATTTCTGAGCGATTATGAAAAGCAGTGGAATTTGTCAGAATCAGAAACTTACTTAAGATGCTTAGATGAAAAAGCTATTTAATACAGACTATTAATTGAGTGTATCAGTGAAATTTGCTAACATAACAAGTCTGTGCACAGTAAATGTAAAATAACGTTTAACGTCTTACTTATCTGTCTTATAAAAGCTTCATTTATACAAATAACAGCTTAATTGAAAAGAGAGCAGGCACTCTAAAGAAATCACCTTCACGAATATTTGGGTATAAGAAAACGCTGCCGCGCGAGCTTACTTTTTATCAAAAACAACGATCAGTTGATGATTCGGAGCAGTTTTTAGAGATATTCAAGCGATAAGATATAAACCCGATTTTTTGCGCCGATGTGTGAGAATGGCTAAAGCGTGACTCAAAAATTTCCCTCCGAGACTCAATCCGCGAAAGTCAGCGAAAACGATGACAAAAATGTATGCGTTGGGCTAGGAATTGCTTCCGCATCCAACGTGTTCTCTAGATTTGGCTGGCAGTGACTATTTCCTGTTCTCCGATCTCAAAAGAATGCTCGCTGGGCAAAAATTTTCGTCGAACGAAGAGGTAATCGTCGAAACTGATACAAATTTGAAGAAAATGATAAATCGTACTACAAAAATTATAACGGGCACAGTTGGACAGTCGTTTTAATCAATGTATCACCCTTGAAGCGAACTATTGAATAAAAAAAGGAATTTGCTAAACAAATGTGTTTTGTATGATAGGCCGGAGTTTTTGCCATTGAACTGTTACTAGCTGTTCTTCGTATACTTGCCATATGTCTCACTGAATATTTCTTCTCCATTATTGACCAACAAACCAATATAGCGTATGGCATGATCAACCTTACAACTACCGTGTAGAGCCAATGAGGTACATGGGGACTAGTCGCCAATTGGGAGTTATTATCTCTTTACAGGTCTAAAATGCTGTATCGGTTTTCATTACGCTAGTATCTAGGATTTGTACCATGAAAACTGTTTGTCAAAAATTAGTACCAAGTAGCTTGCTTTCTCTCCTATGGACAGCTGGTACCATTTATTAATGGCGACATGACTTCTGAACTTCCATGTTTCTAACGAACAAGATCAAGCTCTGTCTTGCTAGCATTTAAGTTTAGTCAGTCGGTGCGGTTCATCCATTAAAGTCATCAAATATTGTTTGCATAAGATTCGCGAGGTTATTTGGGAGGTCATCATTTCCCGAAGCCACAGCGTTCTCTGATCTCAACAAGTAGAGATAATACGCTTACTTTGGGCGTACCTCTTTGGGCAGACTACTCAGCGGTGACACTCTCAGCGTTATGTGTGTGAACCCACAATTACGTATAAGCAAATATGCTATTAATTTAACAAAAAATTCGGAAATGTCCGCATCTTAAAGCGCATAATTTGCATGGAACTATAACACATATATAATATTCTAGATATTATGAAGCCTCTTAAAATTCGTCCTCTCACTTCACATATTAAAAAATTGCGAGTTCATTATCCGCCATTAATGAGTTCTGCGAATTGTGTCTTAAGTTTCTTTACTTTTTTCTCATTCTTATTATTATTTTTTCTTTCTTCCGCTGCTTCAACACTTGAACTTAAATATTTTATGGCGTTGCAGTTTACTTACTTTTCTGCAGAAAATTCTTTATTATTTGCTTAGTTGTAAATGTTTTATTCTCCACTGCTTCTCTTGCTCTTCCTGCTTCCTTACCTATGTTCCAATTTTCGTTCTTCTAAGATTGTTTAAATACTTTCAGGCAGGCAATTTAGTGAATTGTTAGATTATTTGCATGAAACTTGAGTTTTTCAAATCCTTGCGGCTTTACCATACTGCTCTTCATTTGCGAATGTATTTCCTCTGCACTTTAATTAATTTGGTTTATTTTTTGTTATTTTCTGAGCTAAAATAATTATATGTGTAAGGACTATATAATTATATGTGTAATTATTTTAATTAATCTGCGATGTTTGAAAAGTTGGAAGATATCGTAAAATGCTTCAATAATGTACAGCGATTGATTAAGTAATCGATAAATATGTAGATATAGTATTTTCAACAGCTACCAAAAGTAAGGCATTTGGTATCATTCCTATAGCCTAAACTGGGTATACACGCGAGCTAGTTCTTCAGTTTTTAAATATCGTTGATGATCGATGATTCTGAAAACTTTCAACTTTTGAGCAATTACCTTATTTTACTACAACTACTACTTTACTTTCCGAATGCAACTTAAATACAATTAAAAAGTGTCAGTGTGTGAGTAGAGTGAGTTTTCTCATATTACCACCGAATAACTCATATTCTTGCGGAATACGTTTCTTCATTTCAAAACTAGTATATTCGCTTGTTGTTAAGGTATTTTGGTTTTATTTGTGAAAAGAATCAGTTCGGTTTTACTAGGTTTAACAAGTAGTCCGTGTTAGTGGCCCATAAGTGTTTGTAGGACTCTTTCCATAATCACACTGATTGGAGAAGGAAACAACCTTGATACCATTATCACTTTGTCGTCAGTATAAGATAATGATCCGCTGAATTGAAGTAGTATTCCATTCAGCGCAATCACCCAAAAGAACGGGAAAGCGCAACTCATTGAAGAGTACCTCTGTATACGTAACTTGATCATGTCGCTAAACCATTCCATGCTATGATCAATCTGTTCACGATCGATGGTTAATATCCAGTTGCAGATCAAGTCGTTCATGCCGTCATGTGACAGTGAATCATTAATCGTACTAATTTCTATATTGCCGACAGTTCCATCTAAGTCAATAAAGGCCGCCGTGTGATGTATTGACCTTTCAATAACATTTATCACTTACTACTATTTAACATACAAAGTAGATGCTCAAAAATCATATATAGGGCTACGGGAAGCTCTGAACTGATTACATTTACTTTTTAGATTACTCAAGTATACTCGAGGACATAGCTCCGGGCAATTTTATGAAGAGAATTTACGCACTGACAAAATTATATGGAAGTGGGGGAAATCCACAAACAAAGTTTGGACAATTTAAGTACTAAACTATAGTTTATCCGATACACTTACTTAGTTTTGTTAAGATATCGTAAAATTGTACTAATATAAATCCAAACGGAGTTTTGAATTTTTTATATTAGGTATACGATAGCTAGGAGCTAGGAAGTAAATGATTTTAGGCATTTCTGGGTTGGGGGCCCATTTTCGTTAGGAGAAGACTCTCTTCGAATTTCAGTAAAGAAAAAACTTTGATTTGTTGGTCCATATTTTCTGTGAAAAGGTAACAATAGAAAATGGTGTTCACAAATCGGGTATCTGGGGGCTTGAAATGTTAAAAGATAAGAAAAAATTACACCAACTATGGTGAAAACGATATGGATCGATGGCTAACATTGCGTTTTTGGCCTTAAATTCGGTCACAGTCGTGGCTGAATTGTGTTCTTCCACAATTCCGGCCGTTTACGGCAAATGTCTTTACGCAAACACCTCACTACGGGCAAACAGAACTCCTTATTGACCGTCCATCCCACCGGAACAACTTCATGATGCATTTCCACTCCTTTCCGATGATTGTTGTCTTGTTTGCATGTAAGACTCATAGACAAATGTCTCGTCGGCAGCTTTAGTGCTCTCCATCAATGTGGAATCGGAAGTCGCATGATCAAGCATTCACAGGGAGACCGGATTACGGTACTCTTTTTGAAAAAAATTCAGCTTTATCGGGACGAATCGATCGAAAGCGCGCGTCATTCCCAAAATATCCATCAAAATTCGAACATTCGAACGGACTCGCAAAAACTGTCGAGCTCTCTTTCCATCTCTCTAATACTTGCCAGATGATTTTAAGCAGCATATCCCTCACTTAGCTCTGTTCAACATATTGCGAGCATATAAAAGCCATTCAATCGTATATACCAAATATTTCATGCAGTACATTACAGGCACATCAATTAATCACTTTTATAATGAGACACGGTTTATAAAAGTGTTTTTCGAAATAACTAAAATGAATTTTTTTTTTTCGAAAAATAAATATAGATTGTGGCTCAATCTCCCCAAAAAACATATTTAGAAATGTTTAGGACAATAACCAAAAGAAATCGGTTTTCAATAGTAGAATGGCGTTTGAAATACCTTTTCTTATATTTTAATGAAATGAAATGAGTTAGCATTGCTTTAAAAGCAGAAAGTTAAGCAAACGCATAACCGAAGTTTGATGGCGCACATGTCGTATGAGTAACTAATTGCGCAAACATAGGAAAATGCATAAACATGAGCCACCGACAAACACATGTTATGCAAATAAGAACCAAAATAAAAACACACGCACACACGCACACACGCTCACAAATATTCAAATGACTGAGTGCATGTGGCAAATTGTAGGTGCGCAAGCATCAGCAAATGCTTTTGCTATGTTTGTGACACATTGTAAAAGCAAATTCCCCGTAATACACACGCATTCATACTTATATTCCACATACATATTAACACTTACGTATCTGTGTATAGATGTTGACGCACATTCATGCATTCTAAGAATTTCATTGGGCAATTGGCAACAGTGGCTGCTGGCAACAAGTCACTGACTCTGGCAACTGGCAACGGATGCCTGGTGTGTCTGGCAACTCAGCAACTCTGCAACTCGGCAATACTTTGTCGAAACCCGTGGCAGTTGCCATACGAGCATAAACTTTTTCCTTGGCGCCTTTAACACAACCTTGCAAGCGCTTGCTGTTTGTGTTAGTTTTGTTGTTGTTGTCATCAGCATGTGCAAAGTAATAAAAGTGTTGTTAAAACATTAGCAAAACATGAAAACCCCAAAACAAAAAATGCCAAATTGCATGGCACAAACGTTTTCGGGTCTTCAAAGCCTTGTGCTGAAGGTGTTTTGCATGGCAAGAGTTTTCTATGATTCCACAAATAACTGTTTGTCTGTATGTATTTATGTGTGAAAGTAAACAGATTTGAAACAGATTAAGGCATATAAAAGACAATTAGGAAATATGGCACCATAATCACATCACCAAAGCAAACGTGTGCGACTAATCAGTAGCTGAGCGAATGAGTGGTCATGTAAGTAGTTACTGAGCAAGTGTTGTTGTTGTGAATTGTGTGCTATTTTATATTATTAAGTGCTGGCGCGGCATACATTGTATTGTATATTACGTAGTCTATTGCTTTTATAGGCGCAAAGTGCCGCCTAAAAGGTCGCCAAGCGGTGCGACTCACATGTGCTATGCGGTGAATGAAGCGAGAATGTCAATGACCGCAAGCGATATTTAATTGAGTTGTTTAAAAGTCACTTTCGTTTATTTATTTTAGTTCAACTATAAATGTCGTTAGCTGCTCTGGAAAGATAGTGGGTGCCACTCCATTGACTTAAACGCCCACCGAAAAAAACCTGAGAGCTATGTCGTCAAGTGTGCAGCAGGTATGAGGTGAGGATTTTTCCCCAACAGTTTACACGTGAGGACAGGAGATTCAGAGCGACGTGTAAATGACAGCTGGAACAGGACTAACTCTTTCTCAAGAGGACAGACTCCTGAACAGTCCGAGGAAATTTTGAATTTTTTTTTTTCAACTCTTACCCCCTCAAATGCTAGTGATTTCTGCGACAAAGTGTGATTATCTGAATTATACTCGTAACCATGATATGAAATGTGGAATTTTTTCAATAAAAATAATTAAATTTTTAAAGTTTTAAAAGCCCACTTTACGAATATGTGATGGTTATTTTTAAGAAACGGAAATTAGTTGGTGAAATTTTAGTTTTAATGAAAAAACGAAAATTCCTATGTTAAATGTATGGGAACCTAAAGAAAAACAGCGACCCCTTAGAGTTAAGCTACGGCGCCTAGCTTGAGAGAGAGGATTTTTTGTTTCTCAATTACTAACATTTGAGGGGGTAAGAGTTGAAAAAAAATTCAAATTTTTTTTTTTGAAGGATCCCAGTCCGTACACTTGGTCGGCAGTTAGTAAGAAGTAAGTTTTATATTATCTCAATCTAGGAACTCAGTACGTTTGAATGCAGGGTTAATGGACTAAGCCTCAATAGGTTTGAAAATATAATATTTTAACTGGCTTAGGGTCAAGCCCAGAGGCTCCATGGTATGCAAATAAGAGTAAATCTTCCTGCAAATCCTTTTTCAATCAATAAACAAACATAGTAAAATGATACCCATAGTAAAATGATACCCATACATTTACCAGTTTATATAATATGATATTCATGACTTTCAAATCATATGAAGTTTCATCAAAATTTGCAATTCCACATCTTGAGGCGTATCTTTAATATAGATGATTTGTAAATAATTATGAATCGAAGGTAGTGATAACTTCTTGCTTGTACACCTCAAACATTTCATATCCGGTACCTAAAAAGAATCTGAAAATACTTACGAAATAAAAGCAAGTTATTTCTACAAATATAATGTTAATGAAATATTTGGAATTGTATGATAGACTCCGTCGAAAGCTCATTAATTATTAAATTTACATTCTGCGATTTTTACTTTGCTTCAAAATATTCGTTAGTTTCGGCGATCACCTCTTCATTTCAACCAGCGAGCATTCTTTAGAAATCTGATAACAGGAAGTAGTCGTTGAGGGCCAGCTCTAGAGAATACGTTGGATGCGGAAAAAATTCGAACACCAATTCAGGAATTTTTTCATCGTTTTCATGATATGTGACACGATGCGTTCAAATGGGGCCATTTTTCGGCGATTTTATCCTTCGAAAGGTCCAATAAGGCTATGAAAGTCGCTATTGAGAGACTTTTCTTATTTGGGGTAGTCAATTCACAAATGATTGCAAAAGCTCGGCTTACTTTGCTTTAACATTTCCAAACACTCAGTCGCGCCTCGAAAACTGCGCTCCACGTTCAACCAAAATTATTCTGGAAACCTTTCATTAACAACCTTTTTTGGGCGTCACCTGCGTAAAAAAAAACTGAATTAAGAGTAAGGTTCCATGAAATGTTACACAACTCTCCAACGAATGACATTTAAAGGGATGCGAAGCCATATATGCAGCAAAACTTATTGTTATGTATAATAATTGTTTGGCTCCATGGCAATCAGCATTAAAAAGAACTATGAAGGTATTTCAACAAATAACTATTCGAGCTCACTTTTGAAAAATTTAGAAAATTAAGTAAGTGTTACACCAAATTTCCACAGAATAACAAAATAAAGAAGAGCAAGTACTGAACCAACAAGTAAAAAATGTTTGAAGACCCATTTTAATTGAAAAGTTTTAGTTGGCAAAGCACTGCAGCAATATTCAAATCGATTCAAGTATTCAGTAAATGAAAATTGCGCAATAAATTTCACTTTCAAGTTGTTGCCAGTGGAAGTAAAGCAAGAGGTGGGCACACAAAATGCCAAAGAGCGACGTTTCTAAAAATATGCAGGCCCCACACACGGCTACTCATTTGAAATGTATGCACTTAGCCTTTTTAGTGAGCAACTATTTCTTACTTTTACTAACTTCATGCAATTGACTAAGTTTTGTGCCAACTGAGCGAACTCTATGACCGTTGCATAAAGCGACGGAGGTAGGTGCAACAGACTCTGCCAGCGCGGCATTCAGCATGCGCGCCACACACACACACAAGCACGCAAATTCCACACATTCGCATAATACCACATAGCTGGTAGTAACTATGTTATGCTATGCCATGCTATGTATGATATTTTATTTCAAATCACTGCCTTTCACTTTGTTGCGATTCCTCGAATTGGGTCGAAAAGTTTCAATCACTTGCACTTACTTTTTTTTATTAAGTAGCGAATTCAGGCAATTGAATTCCAATGTAGTATACCAGCAGGGGTGTGTAGGCAGACCTATGTATATAAAGGAATCTGACTTTCAAAAGGAGATACCTATATCCTTGTTGCTTTTACTTTAACTAAGCTTTTAAACGAATGATTATAAAGTTTAATCAAGACTAGATTCGACCCATTTGGTTGGTAGAATTTTACAACGAAGTTGATGAGACATATCTGTATTTTTTTCCTTCGCAGAAAAGTTCAATAAGGCAGTTCTGAGCAGCTTTGTGACAGAAGACTCAAGAACATCTTGGTATGATTATGAGATATTTTTAATTCTGAAATTTATCTACATACAAGTTATTTCAGTAAACGTGCTATGGTTCTTACCAAAAAAAAAAAAAGAAAAACACGACTGTTAAGGACACTCAAATGTTTTTTCTTTAAGATTGAGTACATTCGACAAATTTGAGTTCTGAACATAACATCATTCAAATGACCGGCAAGACTTTTTTCAAGAACGAATTCGTTGAAACCAATTTTCGAGAACTTTTTGCACTAAATCAAGTCAAATGTTCTGAATAGCATGTTCAACGTTGACTTGTAAAGCTTGAATAGAGTGTGGTTTACTGGTAAAGACCCACGACTTCATATAACTGCACAGCAGGTTGTCTTATTGTATTAAATCACATTTCCTTGGCGACCATTCAAAGTCACAATTTCTTCAAATAATCGAATCTCCAAACTGCTACGTGGCATACAACCCCGTCTTTTTGGAATCAGATTCTTTCAAGATCAACTTCTCCCAATTGTGTTCGTAAATAGTTTGTTATCATCAATCTACACTGCTCTTTATTGACAACAACGGTGTCACCAGCTTTATTTCAAATGAAGTGCGGACCGATGATTGCATCAGACCAAAAGCCACACCAAATTGCCAATTTAGGTGAAGTTTAGCAGTGTGTGTTCATGCATCATTTGAGGATTTCCTTCGCACCAGAATGTACAGATTTTTGTATTTACCGCACTTCTCAGATGACACTTCTCAGTGAGACTAATCGGAAAAGGTGATTTTCTTAAAAAACCGTTATTGTTTTCAAGTTGTTTCGAAGCAAAATCAGTAAATTCACTTATACTTACTCAAAATACCCGAGGTTGTGGTTTGAGACAGTCGCAATTGTTTAGAATCAACAAATAGGTCTTCAACAACACTTGCTTGAAAGGCGTAAAAATTTTCATACCGGTTCTTCGTCTTATTGAAACTTGAACATTGCTTAAAAATCATATCATCCCTATTTGAAAACCCGGAAGAAAAGGAAACCAAAATATAGACTTACTATAAGAGCAATGTTATTATGCGGAACATTGTAGTTACTATTCGACAGCTTTATCACATCGATTTCAATAGGAGAATGTTCAAATAGGAAATAACACAATGACTTACTATTTTCTCTAAATAATAATTTCTATTATCTATCTATATTGCCTGTGTCTTTTGAAAACATATCACCGCTTTAGAACCATTAACAACAAAATTGTTGATAATTCTGTCAAATTGCTTGTGGAACCTATGTTCAATAATATTTTGCTCCACTTAGCTTCAGATATAGGAGCATTCATACCTGAAAAGTGAAATGTGTTCACTGTCTATCAGTGGAAGTTTAGTGCGGAAAAGGTTACCATTTTCGAATTTACGAGGACTTAGCACGAAAATTTCTTTTCCCTGTTTTATAATAATATTCAGACAAGAGAAATCGAGGACAATTTCCTTTTGGGGGATGTGATAGATGAGGCAAGAAAAAAGACAAAAGCAATTTTATATTCTTGGAATTGACGGCTTCAGTTTTTGCCTTAAAATGTCATCAATTTAAGTTGACAAATTCAGATAGGTTTCTGCTCAAACACCTGCCATTAAATATATTTCACCATATTTCAAACAATTCGGTTCCATCAACATGTTCCGCTATTTCTCAAACGTGTATATTGAAATTGCATCAACTTACACGGAATACATAATGCAAATTTGGTACATACTCCCATATATATTGAGGCGATGTGGCAATAAAATTCGATTAACGGCTTTAAGCCTCGATAACGCTGTCATGAAAGTGCTTAATGTAATTTTAATCGACTGTTGACATGCTCTGCTGCAGATTTTAATGAGACAACAAGCAAATAAACAGCCACAAAGTGGAGACTCCAATATAGACGTTAGTGGAAAATTTAAATTGGTAAATTGAAACTGAATGAAAAATTCTGAAGATGATTTAATATTATTTTCCACAATTTTTTTTTAGTAAGACTCTCGAATACTGTATTGAGGATTTACTGTAAATTATTATTTAAAAAGCATACAGGCTAACTAGTAATTTGTTATACACTGAACAGAGTACATTAAGTTTGCATTTTTTAGAAGTTCTAAATGTAAATATACACCCTGTCCAGAAAGTAACGGAAACTTTTTTCAATTACATAAGTCTGCCGCTTATATGGAAGACAGATCGACTGAGATAAACAGCTGCTGTACACACACTGGTTGATAGATCGCACCAATTTTTGGCATTATAATAAAGGACAGTTGTATCAATCTAGGAAAAAATATGTACCTGTCTCTCATATATGCGGAAGATGAGAGGGGGAAGAGAATTGCGGATACTTTCTGGAGAGGGCGAACTAGACACTTTTTCCCTTGAAAGTTATAGTACAATGTAATTGCTCAGATCGGTTCACTATAGCACAAAGCGTCCGTACAAACTGAATGATCGGAATCAAGTGCTGGCATGAAAAACTCTTTCATTCCCTTTTTCCGAAGAATTGAGTTTTAAATATGTGCATTTGAAATTTAACAATATCTTTGGAATAATACAAATTTCGAAAAAGAATAATGAGCATTGCTTTAAACAATTAATTATTAATTTTGCCTCCAAACATTTATTCTTACTTGGAAATTATTTTGTCATTAATCAATTTGTTTTTCTTTTTATCCCAAGCAAAAAGTTCATTCAACTTGCCTAGACATGCCGGCGTGGTCATTCCGATACGGTGCACGCAGTTAAAATGAAATACTGAGACTAAAAGAGATGATTGGATAAAAGCCTACAAAAGATATTTAATAAATGTGATAATGTAACCTAAATTACAAAGTAATGCATGTTTACATGGGCTTGACTTGGAAACATTAGCACTTCATTTAAGCTTAATACAAAGCAATTACTTGCAAATGTACATGTGTAGTCGTTGCTAAAAGTCTTTAGAGAGAAAAAGACTAGCTAATCACTGCAAGAGGCAAAATGAAGCATTTTATACAGCTTTAAAAATGTGTTTTAGTAAAAATACACACATTTGGGCGGGTCTTATTTAGTCAAACTAATTTTTGTTTTATGAAGCTTACATCTAAATACTAACTAGTTCACTATATAAATTAATAGCAGACGATAGAATAATTCAGAACCATACTATGAACTCTAAGCTGCAGTTATTTGCCTTGCACATTCATAACTAAATTGTCGATGTCGTCTTTTTCCTTCGCACTACAAGCGTAGATCGGGTTGGGCCGCAAACTACTTGCTTCTTTACTTTGCGAGTTCACTCCCGTTTAATATCCCAAACTCAGACAGTTTTCTAAGCACTAGGTGATTCCATTGAATGTGTGGGTGCCCTGGCTTCCGCAAAAAAACTGTGGGTATATACATATCACTGTAGAGGTCATTGAGTTCATCTTCTCCATATATTCATTCCTAATACGGATAGCTCCAGAGACTTTGATGAAAACTGCTATCTCGACCATAATATGGCAGAAATAATGAACGAATTTTTGGTTCATCAAAAAAGGGGACTAATTCCCAATTGATATAAATATCACATATATACATTTAGAGTAGACACTTTTTCTAGCATTAAATTGAAGAAGACGAACGAGAATGAATCACCCTGTCTAAAGCCTCGTCCGGTATCGAATTTATAATTTAAAAACTGTTAGAAGAAAATATACTTAAAACACAGCAAATAAAATTAGTCGCAATTTACTCTATCTGAAAGCTTGAGCAAATCACTAAGAACATACCTTATAATAAAATAATAATAATAATTTTGCAAAAAAAATGCCAGCCTAGTGGCCAATACATTAACTTACACTTGAAATAGTAACTTTTTTGGATTAAGTATTTTTCAGTTTTATTCAAGTGTAAATAATTAAATTAGCTTGCAGCAGACAGGCGCAGACGATTTAATGAATGAACACCAAATAGGAAAAAAACAGATAAAAACCTGCAAGTTCGTTAGCAACGTCATGGTTTATAATCGGTGTTGTTGTTGTTGCGACAAAAAAATTTCGCGGAATGGTGACGAGTTGATAGCCCTTGGCCGGATAGAAATCCAGATCCGAATAAACTAGACCCGACTCTGGTGGGAAAGTTTATAATCCTCGTGGGAGCTGATTGAATCTTGGAATAAAATAAAACTTTGAGATTTGGATATGAAATGCAAATTGATGCAAAAACAAAGTAGGCACACGATTTATTTAAAAATTTTAAAAAACTCAGAGATAACTTTAACTTTCCACAATAAACATTTGAAGCGGTTCCTTCCGGGTATCCGGGTTGTCAAAAAAGGCTTGCGGTATTTTCGGTAGTTGGCGCTGAGAGCGCGTAGTTCTAGTTTTATTCGTCGCATCGGGTCATGCTATACCTTTTTGGAAAGCCAATTCCACGCGTTAACACGTGTTTGATTGATTGTCGTTTCTTTTAAGTCGTTCGTGAGTTATAGCGTCGCAAACATGGAGCAAAATAAAGAGAAAATACGGCATATTTTACAATCTACTACGATAAAGGCAAAAATGCATCTCGAGCCGCTAATAAAATTTGTGCAGTTTATGGACCCGATACAGTTTCCATTGATCGATGGTTTCAATGTTTTCGTTCTGGTGTAGAGGTGGTCGAAGATGCGCCACGCTCCGGAAGGCCTGTCGTCGAAAATTGCGATAAAATCGCTGAATTGGTCGAAAGAGACCGGCATAGAAGCAGCCGTAGCATAGGTCAAGAGCTGGGCATGAGTTATCAAAAAAAAAATTTATGAACCGCAAGACTTTTTTGACAACCATATACATACATATACTATATATATGCATACATATATTTATACCCTGAACAGTTTCTAAGATATCGTTTTGAAATATTGCGAACGTGATTTTCTCTTCAAGAAGCTGCTCATTTGTCGGAACTGCCGATATCGGACCACTATATCACATAGCTCCCATACAAGCTGAACGATCGGAATCAAGTTTTGTATAGAAAACCTTCACATTTAACAAGATATATTCACGAAATTTGGTATGAGTTATTGTTCATAGAAATAATGTAATATTGGAAGAAATTGTTCAGATCGGCTTACTATAGCATATAGCTCCCATACAAACAGAACGATCGGAATCAAGAGTTTGTATCGAAAACTTTCGCATTTGACGTGGTATCTTCACGAAATTTGACATGCATTACTGCTTAAGGTAATAATATAATATCCGAAAAAATTGTTCGGATCGGTTAGCTATAGCATATAGCTTCTATACAAACTGGACACATAGTTACTAAAATAAAAGCACCTGTGAAGGGTTTATTAGCTTCGGTGCAGCCGAAGCTAATGTTTTTTCTTGTTTTTCATCATTATGATTAACGATCAAGCACCATACTTAAATCATAGAAGAGTAATTATTCGGTAAAAAAGCTTTTCCGAAAAAGTTCAACAGTTCGAACTATGAAAAATGGAGCTTCGAATAAAATGAAAGGTCATCTGCTCAGTTTCCTGAAATATGATTGAAACAAGCTCGTGATGATAGGTCTTCAGTGGAGCAATTATAATTTTTTTCCGAATTTCATAAATATTACTTTTTCAATTCATGACTTTAGTAATAAGAATCTCGCGTTCTAATCTTTGAGTAGAACATGCCTTGGCATACATTTTTTGAAGATTATCACTTTAAAATATTGGCCATGGTTACGTCTCAGAAGGTTCATCCGATCCCACCAATTTTCGATGATTCGTTCGAGCAATTCAACTGGTAATTGACGAATGATGCGCAAAGTTTTGCTCCAAAACCTGAATCGAAGCGGGGTTATCTGCGGAAGCTTTAGACTTTACATATCCCCACAGGAAAATGTCTTACGGTGTGATATCACAGGATCCTGATGACCAATCTACTGACCCAAAATGGGAAATGATCTGCTCATTGAGTGTTCTCTCAATAAATCAATTGATTGATGTGATGTGAGGGAAGTGGCGCTGTCTTGTTGAAACCAAATGTTGGCAAGATCACAAGCTTCAGTTTCTGGCGTAAAACAGTATTTATCATGGAAGCATAAAAGCGTTGACGGTTACGTTCTTACCGGCATMATTCTCAAATCTCTTCAGGCTGTTTTTTGTCCCAAGTGCGGCTTGAAAACGTCGGGTCTTCTCCGAACTTTTCARGAGACAATAAAGCGAAGTGCTTTCGCTTGAGAAGATTGAGCGGCTTCAGTTCGTTCACAAGTGTATTTTGTACGCTTTCTATTTAATATATAGACGTAAAATGACTCTCCACGGTTTAGACTTCGTGTACACTCCCCGCTATGGATATTATGTTTTCTTCACTGCGTGGTGAATGTGGTCTATTGGGTCGAATTTTATTCAGTAATGAATCCTGCGTTTCATAAACGTTATTCAGGCGTTAGTCTTTCCATTAACAATACTGAATAAAAATAAAATGRCAGTTCCTCATTGCGCAAACACCTATTAAAATCTATGAAATACTTGGTTTACAGATTCAGTATTAAAAATTAATTTTGTTAAGAGAATCCCGCATACTTTCCAATACAAAGTCCTATCTCGAATATGTACACCATAGATCAGAGTTAACTAAATAATTGAAAACATTAAACATCACACTATTCAACGAATCACTAATTGTTCTTCGTCTCGACAAATGATCCAGAAGGACATCTAAAGGTAGCAGTGGTCATTTCTTTTCTTTTGGGGACACCCACGGCAATATTTCACTTGAGTAAATATTTATTTGTATATGTACCCGTAGTGTCACATAGCTCGACCAACTCCAGCAACCACGCCGTTTGTCCGAGCGCCGGCTGATGTTTCAAATCAGCTAAAAATATTCCACGAACTAAATTTTTGACGAAAAAATCATTAATTTCAATTTTGATGTGTACGACCAAAACAAACAACACAAACAGCTGGAAGACACACTTATTCCCACGGCACCCACATACACAGCGACGCATTAAAAGGTGTCTCCATTGTGTGTCGCCCATTAGCATATTGTGCTCTGTTGATGCCCTTGTGCAGCATAATAGCCTTCGAAGAGCCCCCAGGGGGCGTGTATACATAAATATTAGTCGTACATATACGCTTGTGGGAGTTGTTGGCGCAACGCGTTAGCACACGAATTTGAATGCGAAAACAAAACAAGAAAATTGAAATGAAACTGCATATGGAAATGGAAATGGAAATGAAAACAATCAAGTGATTTCGAATTTTGCGCTCGAGCACACGGCGAAACACGCACGAAGTGTGAAGTGAGAATGTATGTGAAACGATTTGGTGAGTGAAAGTGAAAACAAGAACGAAAATGAAAACGAAAACGAAAGAGATGCAGAGTGAAGTGAGTGAATCACAGGATGCCCGAACAAGTAAGGCGTATAATAAATGGCGACAATTCATTTGTGATTCGTCATTGTTTATTGGCTTTGTCACTTTGATGTTGGTACGCAGTAAATTTACGGTAATTTTCAGCAACCCAAACCCAAGCCCGACACCTTTGTTGTGCAAGTTTTCGTAGGACGTGGGTGTCTTCTTCATTTCACTCATGTACTTATTGTTAATTTAATGTAAATCGTACATGTTTAGTTGTTATTAAAAACATGCTGGAATCGATTTAGTAACTCCTGATTTTCAAAACAAAAAAAAAAAAAAAAAAAAAAAAAAAAAAAAAAAAAAAAAAAAAAAAAAAAAAAAAAAAAAAAAAAAAAAAAAAAATGGAATTGGTTATATCAACCTTAACCTTAAATAAGTTGCAAATGTTAATCTTTACGCGCCTTTTTCTTTTCTAAATAACAGGTGGCGCAAAAATTACCTTCCGATGTTTTTTGGAAAATGAAAAAACTTTTTCAAAAACTTTGATTCTGCTTGTGGATTATCTTTATTTGGTCAAATCAGGCGATTTTGCTGGCCAATGCAAATCGCCAAAATGGGAGATTAGGCGCCCGGGCATTAGGCAGCTTTAGTATAAAGATCGACCCGTCGTCGAACCGCTAGAAATGACAGTAATCTGCTTTGCGTGCTAGATGATTTTGAAGACTAGAAGGGTTAGTTCTTCATTCTCCAGTTCTACACTCTAACCTGTTACTTACATACCTAGAAAAAGAAGAAAATTAATTGAGGTCCCATTCTAATTGCTCCAGGCATCCACGCAAACAAAATCAGAGGATTTGTAGGTTATATTAGGTAAATAAGTAGATGATATTCGTGAGATCACGAATAATTCAACTTGGACTGCTAGAGACGCTTGTTCATTGAGATACCCAGAACTGCTAAGTACGGATAAAAACACCATTGCATGTCTACAAATCGACTAGAGCCAGCCACACATGTATGGAGCTCGCTAATATCTACCACAGCCAATACGTAGAAAGTATGTCCAGTTAAAACATTTATCCTTCCTTTCATACGAACCTTTCTAAGAGTTGGTAACTTCTTCGTCCTATAGCGTTCCACTCTTTACCTGAAAGCTTTTGCAGCCCCAAAAGTGCTGGTTACTGACCAACACTTACTGAGCTCCCGCGAAGAACATAGATCCAGCATTTGAGTGCACGACGACAAGAGAGTTGTAAATCGAGAATATTTCTGACAGATGGTCAATGACAAAAGCGCTGTATTCTATTTGCCAGCGTTGCTTAACGTAAACATATTTCGTTGAGAAATGTTGCCGATAAGGTACCCATGACTAGAGCTTGAGACGCAGTCAAAACCATCCTGTGCTATTTGAGTACATTGAAAGGGATACGAAGTTAAAATTTAAAACACAGAAAAGTAGTATATTTCTCGTCATGTTACCTTAGCACAGATCCCAAATCGATATTACTTTGTGGGAGTAAATTGTCTGTGAAAGTAGAGAAAAACTGATTTAATTGAAAAGAAGTAAGAACGCTTCCATGGTTGTGGAAACGCACAATGTTTTTTCAAAGCACTTAAGATTTGCTTCCAGTTTCAAAATCTGCTGGCTATACTAAACGAGCCACTATCGTACTTAAATACACAAGTGTATTTTTTTTATTATTATATTTTTCAATACGACGCAATGGTTGGCTGACACAAGTAGTATCCATTCAATATTTATGGCTTGCCAAATAATATACTTCAAAGACTTTAAATGCAACTCTCGACTATTTAAATTCCTCAGCTGTGAAAGTGATTTTATGAAACACGCTTTGACACACACCCAAAACCACTCAAGCGGAATAATACAACAGGGAATTGGTTAAGTGGCGCCTCCGTAAGTGATTTGTTACAAAGCATAGCCCACAGATCTACAAAGTACATACAAATTTTATTTATTTACTTAGGCGAATTTTATAATCTCTCAATCGAAGAAACTTCGGGTCACATATATGTTGTTTACGTTGCCTTGCCTCGAACTGATACGCTTGATGTTTGTAGACGGTTTCAGGGTGATTGCATCCATTTTTAATCAAAATATAAATATTACTTTTACATGTGACTGTTCTTTGTTTCAATTCAAGTTCAAAGTACTTCGTCCTAATGTTTGCTTTTATTTAAACTTTGTCTGTGCAGACACCGCGGCAACCGCTCTCATATTAAATTGCTTTTGACAAAGTTCACTCACCTGTTTGTTTAATGTAATTTTTATGACATTCTGCACGAGGCAAGCAATTATATGGGTTTACAGCTCATTTAACTTATTCGCACGGTGTGCCGGATTACGCTTTCCGTTGTTAAATTATTACTTGTTTTATATTTCTTGAGATTATTTTATTATCCTGAAATAACAGGTAATGACTATGCCCATAATGGACAAGTGCTTTCTGAGCCTGCAGATTTTACGTCGCTGGAGGTCGATCATTTCTTTAAACCTTGCAAGGATGAACCAACTTGGCATGGCGTATGCCAGCTGCCTGCTGCCAATACTGCAACACTGTTCTCTCTCCCTACGGCAATGCAATTTTCAGGCCCCATCACCACCCTGGACTCTGCCGCAGAGCGGGCTAGTTCGTCGGCTCATTGAGAACTACCCTTTACCCCTCGGCATCCATATTAGGTGTACCCGGTTGCATGCTGATAGGCGATTCGCGCTTTCTATACACTCCTCCACTAAAAGCGCTTTAAACTCATACACTGAGATCTAGTCTAGAAATTTGAAAAAAAAAAAAAATCGATTTTTTTTTTCATAATTTGATAGTTTTGACATTCAAAAATATCTGCCTAAAAGGATTTTTCTTAACCCAAATTATTTTCAAAGTTATAGCCATTTTAATGACGTGGTAACTGGAGCGGTTGGGCGAACTATCTATCTATCTATTACGCTGCCCGAAACTTAGCGTAAAACTTTAAACGCGTTTTTCACAAAATTGTTTTTTGTTGATGCGATAGCCACAATATCTCAAACTCTAGTCAGTCGATTTATTTGAAATTTGGCATGAATATTCTTTAAATATATCTCTATCAGTAGAAGTAACAAAAAATAAAAATTTTAAATTTATAATATTTAAAAAAAAAAATTTGCCAAAATTGAAAGTTAGTAAAAAAATCGTTTTTTTTTTTTTTTTTGTTTTTTTGAGTAGCCGCCATTTTGTGAAACAATTATTTTTTAGGTTTGCTGCTTCATGACAGAGCGACATTTGTACTCATTAAGAATCTGTCATTGTTTTATTTTTCAGATGACGACAAGGGTAGAAATCATCGCGATGAGGACACGGTCTCTTTTTACCGCCCTTTTTTTTCAAGTACGCATAATTCGACGAAAAAATTTTTTTTTTATATTTATTTTGTGTACTCTTCTAAGTTTAATAAACAAATGATGAAAATATTTAGCGCTTCTTTTTTATTAATTGTTGACTAACGTTAAGTATAGCAATACGCTGGATGCGATAGACTTATAGCAAAGACTTCTGTTTAAAAGTTGTTCGGAAAATACCCCATTGGTATGGAAACCACTGAACAGTGAGTAGTAGGTCGAACGTGGAATCCTTCAATTTCGCCTTACTGACGAGAGTAACTCTGAACTTTATTGTAAAGTTAACCCTCTTCGTAACTCTGTCCCTGGGTAGAAGGGCCTGTGATGTGAAATAACATTATCTTCCTTTGATGAAAACTCTGGTCTTGCATATATGGCATACATATATAACCCTGAATATTTTGTATAACTCCGAAGCTTCATCTTTCAATAGATATTTGGTTCGCATCTCCATTGATATGGCGATATGGGATGACTTCAATATCAAAAATTTTCTGTTTTCTTCTTTGGGAGGCAGTTTAAGGCACCTAATACATACAATCTTAATATTTTATACACAATAAATTTAGAAAAAATAATCTCGGAGATATGAGCCTATTTGTGAAAATTTTTAAAAGAAATGTAGTCGGCTACCAAAACTTTCTCTCGAAACGTGCTTTCCAGTATCGATGATTTTATCTGAAATGACTGGATCGATCGGCTTGAAATTTTCACACGACCACGTACTAGGAACAGAATTAGCCTTCTTCTTTAGTAGTCCATACACAAAAAGTAGCTTCAAACCAAATGGCTATAATTCAGTCTAGTAAAAATTGTTGGGACAACAGAAGGTGTTAAGTCTACTCGTATAGGTTATCCATAGCTTCAATTTTCCGTCTCACCACGCTTACTTATCTAAGCAGATAATAACTAGACTCTCAGTAGGTATTTTTTTAATATCATATATTTTGGGGTAGAGTTGATGGTGGATTGGCCAAAAAGCGGCAAATGGGGGCTTAGCAATATTATAGTGGTCATCACACCTTCAGAAAAATGTAATAGAAGATTCGTGCAGATGATGAGATTCTGGAAAATTATCTTTGAAAGTGCCCAGCCTTCAGCCGGATAAGCCGGTATATTTTCCACGGCCGCCAATGCTCTAAAACCACTGAATTTCTGGATAAGGAACACAAATGGCTCTGCCGCCTTTCAACCAACATATGACCATAAATATAAATATTGACTTTGATAAAGTAGATTAGGTTCGATGGCTGAGATCGTACCTGGACTCTTAGAAGCAGTACTTTGTGAAGCCATAAAAACAGAATTAATGTATTGTGGCCGATACAAATCGATGAGGCGTTTAATTTCTATTACCACTAGCTCGGTAAGATATCTAATAGTGTGAACTCCTAAATAAAATCCTAATCTCGAACTAGCGGAACAATCGTGAAGAAAGTAGTAGTAGTAGTAGTTTAAACCTCATCCTCTTCCTTTAAACTTCTGCAGCTGGAGTCCCGCACATGAAGGGCGATAGTGCAATGCTCTGTTAGAACGCTCAACAACTAGAGACAGACTAGGTTTACTGATGGGAAAAACTCACTGGGTTTTACGATCTTGGACCAAAAGAATCTTGCGGCAGCGCATGAACCAATAGTAGTCCAAAACTGGTTTTGCGAAGCCCAGCTATCTACCAGTTAAAATATCTGCCGTGTCACATTTTAATATTGTACTGATAGTGGGACCAACGTGTCTTTCCTCGATAGCTCCTCGGCTTTACAGTTACCTGCGATTCCGCTTTGGCCTTGCACGCGTACTATAAAAAATTAAAAGATTTTCAAGTTAACATTAGCTTTGCTTTGTTCCGACACACTAACAAACTTAAAAATGAGTTCGTATCAGCTTGCCTTTGTGGCTGAAATGTTTTGCGTGAAATTGAATTTATAAGCCTCAGATCACTTAACAGCAAAATTAAATTAAATGCGGCGTAATGCCAACTTTTCTCTCGACCAACTGCCAAAACTCGCATTTAGCGTTACTTTTCAGTGATTTTACGAGAGTTTTTGTTACCTAAACGAGGTGCATTAATGCGAGAATTTATTACACATCGGCATAAACAAACTATAAAACGCCGGGAAAGTACGCGCTGTGGTTGAGAAAATAACGGAAATCATTACGGTATCAAAACAGCTGGGAGATAAGAGCTGAAAGATGAGACGAGATTGGGTAATATAGAAAGAGAGGGAGTACAGTGGTTAGTACTGGCAACAATGTAGGCCAAAAATCAATTACGTTTAACTTCTACACCAATACGAAGTTTGGCCCGAAAACTGGAAATGCACATAAAATCGGAAATCATGCATGTGGCATGCCACCTTCGACAACTAACTGCAACACCTGCATTAACTGGCTGCCAATTCGCCGAAAGATTTTCTGGTTTCGAGCAAAATACATTGAGGAAATCGACAAGGTTGGCAACGTAGATCAGCCCTAGACAAACGAGCAATCATTCCACAAACCACACACACTCACACATACATACATACATTCATACAGACCTCAAAATCCGCACTCAACCGTACGCGGAGCAACAACTTTATGACTAATGTTACAGCAATGACATTTGCAGCTGGCATTTATTGCAGCCCACATTAGTACACACACACACACACACACATACACTCACGAACTGGCAACGGTTCCAGGTATTGCAGCTGTCTGTGGCTGCCTGCGTGTGGGTGTGTGGCAAAGCTGTGTGGGTTGAAGCCGTTGCATGGCATTCAATTGAACAGCAAAACAACGGATCAGCAGCTCAACTTGTTTCTTCCGTGTGCTATTGCGGCTCATTGCTGTTGTTGTTGCCACATATCAAGTGGAGTTTAGTGCACAACACAAATCAAGGCGAGCGAATGCGGATTTCGCTTTGATTTAACATCATTTGCCAGCATACGCTTTGCAAAATACAGCAGCAGCAGCAACAAAAGTTGGAATAGCAACAACGGAAACAACAACAAAATTTGGACAGCGACAATCAGCAATTTCCTGCCCCCTTATGCGCCACCATGTCACAACTATGTCGCTTGGGTGCAAATCGGCGCTTGTAGAAAGCTTTCAGCGATAATGGAAAGAAAGAGCCGGCAACCAAATACCGCTGCCGCTTAAGATGCCATAAAAATTATTTATTATCATTTGCGTTGAATTGGATACATGTTGCGGCTGCGGAATACTGCAACAGACGAGTAACGGCGCGACACTTTCGCCTCCACAAAAATTCAAAAATTCTATTATTATTTGTGGCACCCGCACCCAACATTTCGCTCGTGTCTGACAATCCGATCTGCAGCGATTTATGGCTTAAGCCACCTCACGTGCCGCACAATGAATGACGGTGGCACATCGTTTGCAATGACCTTGCAACTACCGATTTCTGAGCGACACACATACATTTGTACAAAGGCGTGTGTATTTTTTCGGCGGAAATCTTGCCGTAAAGCGCGCTGTCGCTAATAGCCAATCCTGTCACGTGGAACTCATAAACTAAGTTGAATATAAAATGGAGAGATTAATATTAATGCGGCGATTTCAATTTAAAAAATGGCAGGACCAAAGAAGATATTTTTTTAAGAGTTTAACTAAAAAAATTCACAGAGAATAAGAGTGAAAGTTCAGTTGAAATCTAAAGCTCAATTCAGCTTTTTGCTTATTGGAAAGTGCTTTGGAAGTTAACGTAACATCCAAGTTAAATTGAAGATACATTGTAACAACAAAGCACCCGGTATTGTAATTAAAGTCCCATGCAGAATCATTGCGAGTATTGGGAAAGGCTTACGCTGACTCAGTTTTATCAAAAATACAAGCCAAGGAGTGCTACAAAGCCTTCAAAGACGGTCGAGAGCTCGTTGAAAACACATCTCGTTCTGGACGACCTTCAAGCTCTTCAATTGATAGAAACTATTAAAAAGCGAGGGAAATAGTGATCGCACTTCGTCGGGCAAGTGTTAGAGAAATGGCAAACGAGTTTGACATCTCTCGCGAGTTATTACTAAATATTTTGCGTTTTATTTACGATTTCCGGACACTTTTTTGTATGTTAATATTCATATGCACACTACGCAGTGGATGAGTAATCGCAAAAGAAATCTTTTGAAGAGTGCTGTGTTTCCCACAGTGACATTTCAAATTTCACCATTAAGGCTTATTTGTTATTGCCTGCGTCCATATCTCCACTTTATACTTAATACTTTGGTAGAACTACATACATACTTCACTTTCAGATTATCTTGTTTTGATGCATGACAAATAAAATTTTATCAAATTTCAGAGAGTCACAGCTTCTCTGAGTCTCTGTTTGCCATCGTACGCATTTGAAAAATATGTGTTCATTACCATCGTTATGTTATCTTTTTTACATTTCTCCATTTTATATTGTAATTTATTCAAATATCCGTACGCGTTTAACATTTGTTAACTAAAATAATTATTATAATACACCACGTTATGATACTTGCTCAACCACTGTATTATATATTTGATTAGTCAAGGCGTCCATTTATGGCAACGTCCCTGCTTCCAAAGAGATTGCCATTATTTCAAAGTATCGTTCTTTATTTTTTCTTTTGTGGTGGTGACGTTTCTTCAGTATTTTTTCAACATTCATGAGCGTGTTACCACTTTTTACCAATAAAACTTTAGAATACCTGTGCGATACGCTTTAAGTGGGTGATTTATCCTCAATGAGTCTGCCCTAGCTCTGGAGTTTAATCTGACACACGGGTAATTTAGAAACTTTGGCATTCTAAAGGTATCGTTTGTTGTTCACAAGTTCTTTCAGTGGGCATTTGGTGGCTTCATATATCACCGTAGCTGACCTTCCAGATATCTGGACCGAGAATTAATGCCTGTGCAACTTCTGATTTGGCTTTTAAGTGTGGTTGGTCTTTCAGAGGTTCTTCTCAGCAAAATTCTTTCTTTTAAGTAGCTTACAAAGTTCTTTTCTCATGCTTCAACCATGGTAAAAGCTAAAAATTATAAATTAACATAAGTTTTTAAAATATGATCATTATCCATTTACGTTTCTGCATTCCTTTGCGCAATTTTCTTGTGTAGATTTGCAAGCCTCTTCTAATTGCGGAATGGATGAGGAGAAAAGTTGTCTGTCCGCCCGTGCAAGCTGTAACTTGAGTACAAATTGAGATATGTTGATGAAACTTGGTACGCAGGTTTCTTATACAAACAATAAGCCTTCGTACTTGGGTGTTATCGGACCCATTACCTCGTCCACAAAACACCATTAACTGAAAACCAATAAAGTGCCACACCTAAGCTCTAAATTAAGATATAAAACAGTAACTTGGAAGCAGTAGCAAGGGTCACCCGTGGGCAAAAACTTTGCAAAAAGTCGGCGTGGAACCGTATTAGCATTCTTTTCTATGTTGCTTTGTCACAGTGTTAAAATGGGCGACAACCACGTCTACTCCCATATAAGACAATTTTAAGTTCCTCTTGATACTATAACTATCAAGTAGACAAATCAAGAAGTAATTAATTTAAATTAAAATTTTGCAGCGATGATATACATATATAGTTGGCTTTTGATCGAAAATATCGGTCAATGTATAAGATATACCATTAAAAATCAAAGAGAGTGAGAGCTTTCCTAACAATAATAAGTAAGCTGTATATTAAAAAAGGGTTGAATCGGCTCAATATTTCCTTGAGCGCCATTTAGGTAATATGCAGATTTTCGAACATCAAGGCAACTTTATGCTGGATATATTTGAGTTATCTCAATGAAAATTAGAGAACATGTTTTTCTCAAAACAAAATATCTTTTTGCCTACAATAGCACCAATTGGGCGAAAACTTAATCTAGCGCCCATGTAACTAATATGAGGATTTTCGAATATCCGGCTGTCTTTGCTCCACATGATTGCTGTATGTGAGGTACTTTAATGAAACCCAGCGAAAATCGTTTACGCATGTGGCATGATAATACAACTCTCATATACCGCATATAATAGCTTCATTTTTCTAACAAATCTTATAGTATTTTCCTGGCACTGATTCCCGCAAATAACAGAAGCAGAAAATATTCGGATACACACGAACTTAGTCTTTTCTTACTTGTTTTATTTTATTATTTTTATTTTATTTTAT